>NW_027592304.1:0-58000 GCF_964213995.1 Mustelus asterias
TCCCTCTACACTGTCCCCATCAAACACTCCCAGGACAGGTACAGCACGGGGTTAGATACAGAGTAAAGCTCCCTCTACACTGTCCCCATCAAACACTCCCAGGACAGGTACAGCACGGGGTTAGATACAGAGTAAAGCTCCCTCTACACTGTCCCCCATCAAACACTCCCAGGACAGGTACAGCACGGGGTTAGATACAGAGTAAAGCTCCCTCTACACTGTCCCCATCAAACACTCCCAGGACAGGTACAGCACGGGGTTAGATACAGAGTAAAGCTCCCTCTACACTGTCCCCCATCAAACACTCCCAGGACAGGTACAGCACGGGGTTAGATACAGAGTAAAGCTCCCTCTACACTGTCCCCATCAAACACTCCCAGGACAGGTACAGCACGCGGTTAGATACAGAGTAAAGCTCCCTCTACACTGTCCCCATCAAACACTCTTGGGACAGGTACAGCACGGGGTTAGATACAGAGTAAATCTCCCTCTACACTGTCCCCCATCAAACACTCCCAGGACAGGTACAGCACGGGGTTAGATACAGAGTAAAGCTCCCTCGACACTGTCCCCATCAAACACTCCCAGGACAGGTACAGCACGGGGTTAGATACAGAGTAAAGCTCCCTCTACACTGTCCCCATCAAACACTCCCAGGACAGGGACAGCACGGGGTTAGATACAGAGTAAAGCTCCCTCTACACTGTCCCCCCATCAAACACTCCCAGGACAGGTACAGCACGGGGTTAGATACAGAGTAAAGCTCCCTCTACACTGTCCCCATCAAACACTCCCAGGACAGGTACAGCACGGGGTTAGATACAGAGGAAAGCTCCCTCTACACTGTCCCCCATCAAACACTCCCAGGACAGGTACAGCACGGTGTTAGATACAGAGTAAAGCTCCCTCTACACTGTCCCCATCAAACACTCCCAGGACAGGTAAAGCACGGGGTTAGATACAGAGTAAAGCTCCCTCTACACTGCCCCCATCAAACACTCCCAGGACAGGGACAGCACGGGGTTAGATACAGAGTAAAGCTCCCTCTACACTGTCCCCATCAAACACTCCCAGGACAGGGACAGCACGGGGTTAGATACAGAGTAAAGCTCCCTCTACACTGCCCCCATCAAACACTCCCAGGACAGGGACAGCACGGGGTTAGATACAGAGTAAAGCTCCCTCTACACTGTCCCCATCAAACACTCCCAGGACAGTGACAGCACGGGGTTAGATACAGAGTAAAGCTCCCTCTACACTGTCCCCATCAAACACTCCCAGGACAGGGACAGCACGGGGTTAGATACAGAGTAAACCTCCCTCTACACTGTCCCCATCAAACACTCCCAGGACAGGGACAGCACGGGGTTAGATACAGAGTAAAGCTCACTCTACACTGTCCCCATCAAACACTCCCAGGACAGGGACAGCACGGGGTTAGATACAGAGTAAAGCTCCCTCTACACTGTCCCCATCAAACACTCCCAGGACAGGTACAGCACGGGGTTAGATACAGAGTAAAGCTCCCTCTACACTGTCCCCATCAAACACTCCCAGGACAGGTACAGCACGGAGTTAGATACAGAGTAAAGCTCCCTCTACACTGTCCCCATCAAACACTCCCAGGACAGGTACAGCACGGGGTTAGATACAGAGTAAAGCTCCCTCTACACTGTCCCCATCAAACACTCCCAGGACAGGGACAGCACGGGGTTAGATACAGAGTAAACCTCCCTCTACACTGTCCCCATCAAACACTCCCAGGACAGGTACAGCACGGGGTTAGATACAGAGTAAAGCTCACTCTACACTGTCCCCATCAAACACTCCCAGGACAGGTACAGCACGGGGTTAGATACAGAGTAAAGCTCCCTCTACACTGTCCACCTTCAAACACTCCCAGGACAGGTACAGCACGGGGTTAGATACAGAGTAAAGCTCCCTCTACACTGTCCCCATCAAACACTCCCAGGACAGGTACAGCACGGGGTTAGATACAGAGTAAAGCTCCCTCTACACTGTCCCCATCAAACACTCCCAGGACAGGGACAGCACGGGGTTAGATACAGAGTAAAGCTCCCTCTACACTGTCCCCATCAAACACTCCCAGGACAGGTACAGCACGGGGTTAGATACAGAGTAAAGCTCCCTCTACACTGTCCCCCATCAAACACTCCCAGGGCAGGTACAGCACGGGGTTAGATACAGAGTAAAGGTCCCTCTACACTGTCCCCATCAAACACTCCCAGGACAGGTACAGCACGGGGTTAGACACAGAGTAAAGCTCCCTCTACACTGTCCCCATCAAACACTCCCAGGACAGGTACAGCATGGGTTAGATACAGAGTAAAGCTCCCTCTGCACTGTCCCCATCAAACACTCCCAGGACAGGTACAGCACGGGGTTAGATACAGAGTAAAGCTCTCTCTACACTGTCCCCATCAAACACTCCCAGGACAGGTACAGCACGGGGTTAGATACAGAGTAAAGCTCCCTCTACACTGTCCCCATCAAACACTCCCAGGACAGGTACAGCACGGGGTTAGATACAGAGTAAAGCTCTCTCTACACTGTCCCCATCAAACACTCCCAGGACAGGTACAGCACGGGGTTAGATACAGAGTAAAGCTCCCTCTACAGTATCCCCCATCAAACACTCCCAGGACATGGACAGCACGGGGTTAGATACAGAGTAAAGCTCCCTCTACACTGTCCCCATCAAACACTCCCAGGACAGGGACAGCACGGGGTTAGATACAGAGTAAAGCTCCCTCTACACTATCCCCCATCAAACACTCCCAGGACAGGGACAGCACGGGGTTAGATACAGAGTAAAGCTCCCTCTACACTATCCCCCATCAAACACTCCCAGGACAGGGACAGCACGGGGTTAGATACAGAGTAAAGCTCCCTCCACACTGTCCCCATCAAACACTCCCAGGACAGTTACAGCACGGGGTTAGATACAGAGTAAAGCTCCCTCTACACTGCCCCCATCAAACACTCCCAGGACAGGGACAGCACGGGGTTAGATACAGAGTAAAGCTCCCTCTCCACTGCCCCCATCAAACACTCCCAGGACAGGGACAGCACGGGGTTAGATACAGAGTAAAGCTCCCTCTACACTGTCCCCATCAAACACTCCCAGGACAGTGACAGCACGGGGTTAGATACAGAGTAAAGCTCCCTCTACACTGTCCCCATCAAACACTCCCAGGACAGGGACAGCACGGTGTTAGATACAGAGTAAAGCTCCCTCAACACTGTCCCCATCAAACACTCCCAGGACAGGGACAGCACGGGGTTAGATACAGAGTAAAGCTCCCTCTACACTGTCCCCATCAAACACTCCCAGGACAGGTACAGCACGGGGTTAGATACAGAGTAAAGCTCCCTCTACACTGTCCCCATCAAACACTCCCAGGACAGGGACAGCACGGGGTTAGATACAGAGTAAAGCTCCCTCTACACTGTCCCCATCAAACACTCCCAGGACAGGGACAGCACGGGGTTAGATACAGAGTAAAGCTCACTCTACACTGTCCCCATCAAACACTCCCAGGACAGGGACAGCACGGGGTTAGATACAGAGTAAAGCTCCCTCTACACTGTCCCCATCAAACACTCCCAGGACAGGTACAGCACGGAGTCAGATACAGAGTAAAGCTCCCTCTACACTGTCCCCATCAAACACTCCCAGGACAGGTACAGCACGGGGTTAGATACAGAGTAAAGCTCCCTCTACACTGTCCCCATCAAACACTCCCAGGACAGGGACAGCACGGGGTTAGATACAGAGTAAACCTCCCTCTACACTGTCCCCATCAAACACTCCCAGGACAGGTACAGCACGGGGTTAGATACAGAGTAAAGCTCCCTCTACACTGTCCCCATCAAACACTCCCAGGACAGGTACAGCACGGGGTTAGATACAGAGTAAAGCTCCCTCTACACTGTCCACCTTCAAACACTCCCAGGACAGGTACAGCACGGAGTTAGATACAGAGTAAAGCTCCCTCTACACTGTCCCCATCAAACACTCCCAGGACAGGTACAGCACGGGGTTAGATACAGAGTAAAGCTCCCTCTACACTGTCCCCATCAAACACTCCCAGGACAGGGTCAGCACGGGGTTAGATACAGAGTAAAGCTCCCTCTACACTGTCCCCATCAAACACTCCCAGGACAGGTACAGCACGGGGTTAGATACAGAGTAAAGCTCCCTCTACACTGTCCCCCATCAAACACTCCCAGGGCAGGTACAGCACGGGGTTAGATACAGAGTAAAGGTCCCTCTACACTGTCCCCATCAAACACTCCCAGGACAGGTACAGCACGGGGTTAGATACAGAGTAAAGCTCCCTCTACACTGTCCCCATCAAACACTCCCAGGACAGGTACAGCATGGGTTAGATACAGAGTAAAGCTCCCTCTGCACTGTCCCCATCAAACACTCCCAGGACAGGTACAGCACGGGGTTAGATACAGAGTAAAGCTCCCTCTACACTGTCCCCATCAAACACTCCCAGGACAGGTACAGCACGGGGTTAGATACAGAGTAAAGCTCCCTCTACACTGTCCCCATCAAACACTCCCAGGACAGGTACAGCACGGGGTTAGATACAGAGTAAAGCTCCCTCTACACTGTCCCCCATCAAGCACTCCCAGGGCAGGTACAGCACGGGGTTAGATACAGAGTAAAGGTCCCTCTACACTGTCCCCATCAAACACTCCCAGGACAGGTACAGCACGGGGTTAGATACAGAGTAAAGCTCCCTCGACACTGTCCCCATCAAACACTCCCAGGACAGGTACAGCATGGGTTAGATACAGAGTAAAGCTCCCTCTGCACTGTCCCCATCAAACACTCCCAGGACAGGTACAGCACGGGGTTAGATACAGAGTAAAGCTCCCTCTACACTGTCCCCATCAAACACTCCCAGGACAGGTACAGCACGGGGTTAGATACAGAGTAAAGCTCCCTCTACACTGTCCCCATCAAACACTCCCAGGACAGGTACAGCACGGGGTTAGATACAGAGTAAAGCTCTCTCTACACTGTCCCCATCAAACACTCCCAGGACAGGTACAGCACGGGGTTAGATACAGAGTAAAGCTCCCTCTACAGTATCCCCCACCAAACACTCCCAGGACATGGACAGCACGGGGTTAGATACAGAGTAAAGCTCCCTCTACACTGTCCCCATCAAACACTCCCAGGACAGGGACAGCACGGGGTTAGATACAGAGTAAAGCTCCCTCTACACTATCCCCCATCAAACACTCCCAGGACAGGGACAGCACGGGGTTAGATACAGAGTAAAGCTCCCTCTACACTATCCCCCATCAAACACTCCCAGGACAGGGACAGCACGGGGTTAGATACAGAGTAAAGCTCCCTCTACACTATCCCCCATCAAACACTCCCAGGACAGGGACAGCACGGGGTTAGATACAGAGTAAAGCTCCCTCCACACTGTCCCCATCAAACACTCCCAGGACAGGGACAGCATGGGGTTAGATACAGAGTAAAGCTCACTCTACACTGTCCCCATCAAACACTCCCAGGACAGGGACAGCACGGGGTTAGATACAGAGTAAAGCTCCCTCTACACTGTCCCCATCAAACACTCCCAGGACAGGTACAGCACGGAGTCAGATACAGAGTAAAGCTCCCTCTACACTGTCCCCATCAAACACTCCCAGGACAGGTACAGCACGGGGTTAGATACAGAGTAAAGCTCCCGCTACACTGTCCCCATCAAACACTCCCAGGACAGGGACAGCACGGGGTTAGATACAGAGTAAACCTCCCTCTACACTGTCCCCATCAAACACTCCCAGGACAGGTACAGCACGGGGTTAGATACAGAGTAAAGCTCCCTCTACACTGTCCCCATCAAACACTCCCAGGACAGGTACAGCACGGGGTTAGATACAGAGTAAAGCTCCCTCTACACTGTCCACCTTCAAACACTCCCAGGACAGGTACAGCACGGAGTTAGATACAGAGTAAAGCTCCCTCTACACTGTCCCCATCAAACACTCCCAGGACAGGTACAGCACGGGGTTAGATACAGAGTAAAGCTCCCTCTACACTGTCCCCATCAAACACTCCCAGGACAGGGACAGCACGGGGTTAGATACAGAGTAAAGCTCCCTCTACACTGTCCCCATCAAACACTCCCAGGACAGGTACAGCACGGGGTTAGATACAGAGTAAAGCTCCCTCTACACTGTCCCCCATCAAACACTCCCAGGGCAGGTACAGCACGGGGTTAGATACAGAGTAAAGATCCCTCTACACTGTCCCCATCAAACACTCCCAGGACAGGTACAGCACGGGGTTAGATACAGAGTAAAGCTCCCTCTACACTGTCCCCATCAAACACTCCCAGGACAGGTACAGCATGGGTTAGATACAGAGTAAAGCTCCCTCTGCACTGTCCCCATCAAACACTCCCAGGACAGGTACAGCACGGGGTTAGATACAGAGTAAAGCTCCCTCTACACTGTCCCCATCAAACACTCCCAGGACAGGTACAGCACGGGGTTAGATACAGAGTAAAGCTCCCTCTACACTGTCCCCATCAAACACTCCCAGGACAGGTACAGCACGGGGTTAGATACAGAGTAAAGCTCCCTCTACACTGTCCCCCATCAAGCACTCCCAGGGCAGGTACAGCACGGGGTTAGATACAGAGTAAAGGTCCCTCTACACTGTCCCCATCAAACACTCCCAGGACAGGTACAGCACGGGGTTAGATACAGAGTAAAGCTCCCTCGACACTGTCCCCATCAAACACTCCCAGGACAGGTACAGCATGGGTTAGATACAGAGTAAAGCTCCCTCTGCACTGTCCCCATCAAACACTCCCAGGACAGGTACAGCACGGGGTTAGATACAGAGTAAAGCTCCCTCTACACTGTCCCCATCAAACACTCCCAGGACAGGTACAGCACGGGGTTAGATACACAGTAAAGCTCCCTCTACACTGTCCCCATCAAACACTCCCAGGACAGGTACAGCACGGGGTTAGATACAGAGTAAAGCTCTCTCTACACTGTCCCCATCAAACACTCCCAGGACAGGTACAGCACGGGGTTAGATACAGAGTAAAGCTCCCTCTACAGTATCCCCCACCAAACACTCCCAGGACATGGACAGCACGGGGTTAGATACAGAGTAAAGCTCCCTCTACACTGTCCCCATCAAACACTCCCAGGACAGGGACAGCACGGGGTTAGATACAGAGTAAAGCTCCCTCTACACTATCCCCCATCAAACACTCCCAGCACAGGGACAGCACGGGGTTAGATACAGAGTAAAGCTCCCTCTCCACTGCCCCCATCAAACACTCCCAGGACAGGGACAGCACGGGGTTAGATACAGAGTAAAGCTCCCTCTACACTGTCCCCATCAAACACTCCCAGGACAGTGACAGCACGGGGTTAGATACAGAGTAAAGCTCCCTCTACACTGTCCCCATCAAACACTCCCAGGACAGGGACAGCACGGTGTTAGATACAGAGTAAAGCTCCCTCTACACTGTCCCCATCAAACACTCCCAGGACAGGGACAGCACGGGGTTAGATACAGAGTAAAGCTCCCTCTACACTGTCCCCATCAAACAGTCCCAGGACAGGTACAGCACGGGGTTAGATACAGAGTAAAGCTCCCTCTACACTGTCCCCATCAAACACTCCCAGGACAGGTACAGCACGGGGTTAGATACAGAGTAAAGCTCCCTCTACACTGTCCCCATCAAACACTCCCAGGACAGGGTCAGCACGGGGTTAGATACAGAGTAAAGCTCCCTCTACACTGTCCCCATCAAACACTCCCAGGACAGGTACAGCACGGGGTTAGATACAGAGTAAAGCTCCCTCTACACTGTCCCCCATCAAACACTCCCAGGGCAGGTACAGCACGGGGTTAGATACAGAGTAAAGGTCCCTCTACACTGTCCCCATCAAACACTCCCAGGACAGGTACAGCACGGGGTTAGATACAGAGTAAAGCTCCCTCTACACTGTCCCCATCAAACACTCCCAGGACAGGTACAGCATGGGTTAGATACAGAGTAAAGCTCCCTCTGCACTGTCCCCATCAAACACTCCCAGGACAGGTACAGCACGGGGTTAGATACAGAGTAAAGCTCCCTCTACACTGTCCCCATCAAACACTCCCAGGACAGGTACAGCACGGGGTTAGATACAGAGTAAAGCTCCCTCTACACTGTCCCCATCAAACACTCCCAGGACAGGTACAGCACGGGGTTAGATACAGAGTAAAGCTCCCTCTACACTGTCCCCCATCAAGCACTCCCAGGGCAGGTACAGCACGGGGTTAGATACAGAGTAAAGGTCCCTCTACACTGTCCCCATCAAACACTCCCAGGACAGGTACAGCACGGGGTTAGATACAGAGTAAAGCTCTCTCTACACTGTCCCCATCAAACACTCCCAGGACAGGTACAGCATGGGTTAGATACAGAGTAAAGCTCCCTCTGCACTGTCCCCATCAAACACTCCCAGGACAGGTACAGCACGGGGTTAGATACAGAGTAAAGCTCCCTCTACACTGTCCCCATCAAACACTCCCAGGACAGGTACAGCACGGGGTTAGATACAGAGTAAAGCTCCCTCTACACTGTCCCCATCAAACACTCCCAGGACAGGTACAGCACGGGGTTAGATACAGAGTAAAGCTCTCTCTACACTGTCCCCATCAAACACTCCCAGGACAGGGACAGCACGGGGTTAGATACAGAGTAAAGCTCCCTCTACAGTATCCCCCACCAAACACTCCCAGGACATGGACAGCACGGGGTTAGATACAGAGTAAAGCTCCCTCTACACTGTCCCCATCAAACACTCCCAGGACAGGGACAGCACGGGGTTAGATACAGAGTAAAGCTCCCTCTACACTATCCCCCATCAAACACTCCCAGGACAGGGACAGCACGGGGTTAGATACAGAGTAAAGCTCCCTCTACACTATCCCCCATCAAACACTCCCAGGACAGGGACAGCACGGGGTTAGATACAGAGTAAAGCTCCCTCTACACTATCCCCCATCAAACACTCCCAGGACAGGGACAGCACGGGGTTAGATACAGAGTAAAGCTCCCTCCACACTGTCCCCATCAAACACTCCCAGGACAGGGACAGCACGGGGTTAGATACAGAGTAAAGCTCACTCTACACTGTCCCCATCAAACACTCCCAGGACAGGGACAGCACGGGGTTAGATACAGAGTAAAGCTCCCTCTACACTGTCCCCATCAAACACTCCCAGGACAGGTACAGCACGGAGTCAGATACAGAGTAAAGCTCCCTCTACACTGTCCCCATCAAACACTCCCAGGACAGGTACAGCACGGGGTTAGATACAGAGTAAAGCTCCCGCTACACTGTCCCCATCAAACACTCCCAGGACAGGGACAGCACGGGGTTAGACACAGAGTAAACCTCCCTCTACACTGTCCCCATCAAACACTCCCAGGACAGGTACAGCACGGGGTTAGATACAGAGTAAAGCTCCCTCTACACTGTCCCCATCAAACACTCCCAGGACAGGTACAGCACGGGGTTAGATACAGAGTAAAGCTCCCTCTACACTGTCCACCTTCAAACACTCCCAGGACAGGTACAGCACGGAGTTAGATACAGAGTAAAGCTCCCTCTACACTGTCCCCATCAAACACTCCCAGGACAGGTACAGCACGGGGTTAGATACAGAGTAAAGCTCCCTCTACACTGTCCCCATCAAACACTCCCAGGACAGGGACAGCACGGGGTTAGATACAGAGTAAAGCTCCCTCTACACTGTCCCCATCAAACACTCCCAGGACAGGTACAGCACGGGGTTAGATACAGAGTAAAGCTCCCTCTACACTGTCCCCCATCAAACACTCCCAGGGCAGGTACAGCACGGGGTTAGATACAGAGTAAAGGTCCCTCTACACTGTCCCCATCAAACACTCCCAGGACAGGTACAGCACGGGGTTAGATACAGAGTAAAGCTCCCTCTACACTGTCCCCATCAAACACTCCCAGGACAGGTACAGCATGGGTTAGATACAGAGTAAAGCTCCCTCTGCACTGTCCCCATCAAACACTCCCAGGACAGGTACAGCACGGGGTTAGATACAGAGTAAAGCTCCCTCTACACTGTCCCCATCAAACACTCCCAGGACAGGTACAGCACGGGGTTAGATACAGAGTAAAGCTCCCTCTACACTGTCCCCATCAAACACTCCCAGGACAGGTACAGCACGGGGTTAGATACAGAGTAAAGCTCCCTCTACACTGTCCCCCATCAAGCACTCCCAGGGCAGGTACAGCACGGGGTTAGATACAGAGTAAAGGTCCCTCTACACTGTCCCCATCAAACACTCCCAGGACAGGTACAGCACGGGGTTAGATACAGAGTAAAGCTCCCTCGACACTGTCCCCATCAAACACTCCCAGGACAGGTACAGCATGGGTTAGATACAGAGTAAAGCTCCCTCTGCACTGTCCCCATCAAACACTCCCAGGACAGGTACAGCACGGGGTTAGATACAGAGTAAAGCTCCCTCTACACTGTCCCCATCAAACACTCCCAGGACAGGTACAGCACGGGGTTAGATACACAGTAAAGCTCCCTCTACACTGTCCCCATCAAACACTCCCAGGACAGGTACAGCACGGGGTTAGATACAGAGTAAAGCTCTCTCTACACTGTCCCCATCAAACACTCCCAGGACAGGTACAGCACGGGGTTAGATACAGAGTAAAGCTCCCTCTACAGTATCCCCCACCAAACACTCCCAGGACATGGACAGCACGGGGTTAGATACAGAGTAAAGCTCCCTCTACACTGTCCCCATCAAACACTCCCAGGACAGGGACAGCACGGGGTTAGATACAGAGTAAAGCTCCCTCTACACTATCCCCCATCAAACACTCCCAGGACAGGGACAGCACGGGGTTAGATACAGAGTAAAGCTCCCTCTACACTATCCCCCATCAAACACTCCCAGGACAGGGACAGCACGGGGTTAGATACAGAGTAAAGCTCCCTCTACACTATCCCCCATCAAACACTCCCAGGACAGGGATAGCACGGGGTTAGATACAGAGTAAAGCTCCCTCCACACTGTCCCCATCAAACACTCCCAGGACAGTTACAGCACGGGGTTAGATACAGAGTAAAGATCCCTCTACACTGTCCCCATCAAACACTCCCAGGACAGGTACAGCACGGGGTTAGATACAGAGTAAAGCTCCCTCTACACTGCCCCCATCAAACACTCCCAGCACAGGGACAGCACGGGGTTAGATACAGAGTAAAGCTCCCTCTCCACTGCCCCCATCAAACACTCCCAGGACAGGGACAGCACGGGGTTAGATACAGAGTAAAGCTCCCTCTACACTGTCCCCATCAAACACTCCCAGGACAGTGACAGCACGGGGTTAGATACAGAGTAAAGCTCCCTCTACACTGTCCCCATCAAACACTCCCAGGACAGGGACAGCACGGTGTTAGATACAGAGTAAAGCTCCCTCTACACTGTCCCCATCAAACACTCCCAGGACAGGGACAGCACGGGGTTAGATACAGAGTAAAGCTCCCTCTACACTATCCCCCATCAAACACTCCCAGCACAGGGACAGCACGGGGTTAGATACAGAGTAAAGCTCCCTCTCCACTGCCCCCATCAAACACTCCCAGGACAGGGACAGCACGGGGTTAGATACAGAGTAAAGCTCCCTCTACACTGTCCCCATCAAACACTCCCAGGACAGTGACAGCACGGGGTTAGATACAGAGTAAAGCTCCCTCTACACTGTCCCCATCAAACACTCCCAGGACAGGGACAGCACGGTGTTAGATACAGAGTAAAGCTCCCTCTACACTGTCCCCATCAAACACTCCCAGGACAGGGACAGCACGGGGTTAGATACAGAGTAAAGCTCCCTCTACACTGTCCCCATCAAACAGTCCCAGGACAGGTACAGCACGGGGTTAGATACAGAGTAAAGCTCCCTCTACACTGTCCCCATCAAACACTCCCAGGACAGGTACAGCACGGGGTTAGATACAGAGTAAAGCTCCCTCTACACTGTCCCCATCAAACACTCCCAGGACAGGGTCAGCACGGGGTTAGATACAGAGTAAAGCTCCCTCTACACTGTCCCCATCAAACACTCCCAGGACAGGTACAGCACGGGGTTAGATACAGAGTAAAGCTCCCTCTACACTGTCCCCCATCAAACACTCCCAGGGCAGGTACAGCACGGGGTTAGATACAGAGTAAAGGTCCCTCTACACTGTCCCCATCAAACACTCCCAGGACAGGTACAGCACGGGGTTAGATACAGAGTAAAGCTCCCTCTACACTGTCCCCATCAAACACTCCCAGGACAGGTACAGCATGGGTTAGATACAGAGTAAAGCTCCCTCTGCACTGTCCCCATCAAACACTCCCAGGACAGGTACAGCACGGGGTTAGATACAGAGTAAAGCTCCCTCTACACTGTCCCCATCAAACACTCCCAGGACAGGTACAGCACGGGGTTAGATACAGAGTAAAGCTCCCTCTACACTGTCCCCATCAAACACTCCCAGGACAGGTACAGCACGGGGTTAGATACAGAGTAAAGCTCCCTCTACACTGTCCCCCATCAAGCACTCCCAGGGCAGGTACAGCACGGGGTTAGATACAGAGTAAAGGTCCCTCTACACTGTCCCCATCAAACACTCCCAGGACAGGTACAGCACGGGGTTAGATACAGAGTAAAGCTCTCTCTACACTGTCCCCATCAAACACTCCCAGGACAGGTACAGCATGGGTTAGATACAGAGTAAAGCTCCCTCTGCACTGTCCCCATCAAACACTCCCAGGACAGGTACAGCACGGGGTTAGATACAGAGTAAAGCTCCCTCTACACTGTCCCCATCAAACACTCCCAGGACAGGTACAGCACGGGGTTAGATACAGAGTAAAGCTCCCTCTACACTGTCCCCATCAAACACTCCCAGGACAGGTACAGCACGGGGTTAGATACAGAGTAAAGCTCTCTCTACACTGTCCCCATCAAACACTCCCAGGACAGGTACAGCACGGGGTTAGATACAGAGTAAAGCTCCCTCTACAGTATCCCCCACCAAACACTCCCAGGACATGGACAGCACGGGGTTAGATACAGAGTAAAGCTCCCTCTACACTGTCCCCATCAAACACTCCCAGGACAGGGACAGCACGGGGTTAGATACAGAGTAAAGCTCCCTCTACACTATCCCCCATCAAACACTCCCAGGACAGGGACAGCACGGGGTTAGATACAGAGTAAAGCTCCCTCTACACTATCCCCCATCAAACACTCCCAGGACAGGGACAGCACGGGGTTAGATACAGAGTAAAGCTCCCTCTACACTATCCCCCATCAAACACTCCCAGGACAGGGACAGCACGGGGTTAGATACAGAGTAAAGCTCCCTCCACACTGTCCCCATCAAACACTCCCAGGACAGGGACAGCACGGGGTTAGATACAGAGTAAAGCTCACTCTACACTGTCCCCATCAAACACTCCCAGGACAGGGACAGCACGGGGTTAGATACAGAGTAAAGCTCCCTCTACACTGTCCCCATCAAACACTCCCAGGACAGGTACAGCACGGAGTCAGATACAGAGTAAAGCTCCCTCTACACTGTCCCCATCAAACACTCCCAGGACAGGTACAGCACGGGGTTAGATACAGAGTAAAGCTCCCGCTACACTGTCCCCATCAAACACTCCCAGGACAGGGACAGCACGGGGTTAGACACAGAGTAAACCTCCCTCTACACTGTCCCCATCAAACACTCCCAGGACAGGTACAGCACGGGGTTAGATACAGAGTAAAGCTCCCTCTACACTGTCCCCATCAAACACTCCCAGGACAGGTACAGCACGGGGTTAGATACAGAGTAAAGCTCCCTCTACACTGTCCACCTTCAAACACTCCCAGGACAGGTACAGCACGGAGTTAGATACAGAGTAAAGCTCCCTCTACACTGTCCCCATCAAACACTCCCAGGACAGGTACAGCACGGGGTTAGATACAGAGTAAAGCTCCCTCTACACTGTCCCCATCAAACACTCCCAGGACAGGGACAGCACGGGGTTAGATACAGAGTAAAGCTCCCTCTACACTGTCCCCATCAAACACTCCCAGGACAGGTACAGCACGGGGTTAGATACAGAGTAAAGCTCCCTCTACACTGTCCCCCATCAAACACTCCCAGGGCAGGTACAGCACGGGGTTAGATACAGAGTAAAGGTCCCTCTACACTGTCCCCATCAAACACTCCCAGGACAGGTACAGCACGGGGTTAGATACAGAGTAAAGCTCCCTCTACACTGTCCCCATCAAACACTCCCAGGACAGGTACAGCATGGGTTAGATACAGAGTAAAGCTCCCTCTGCACTGTCCCCATCAAACACTCCCAGGACAGGTACAGCACGGGGTTAGATACAGAGTAAAGCTCCCTCTACACTGTCCCCATCAAACACTCCCAGGACAGGTACAGCACGGGGTTAGATACAGAGTAAAGCTCCCTCTACACTGTCCCCATCAAACACTCCCAGGACAGGTACAGCACGGGGTTAGATACAGAGTAAAGCTCCCTCTACACTGTCCCCCATCAAGCACTCCCAGGGCAGGTACAGCACGGGGTTAGATACAGAGTAAAGGTCCCTCTACACTGTCCCCATCAAACACTCCCAGGACAGGTACAGCACGGGGTTAGATACAGAGTAAAGCTCCCTCGACACTGTCCCCATCAAACACTCCCAGGACAGGTACAGCATGGGTTAGATACAGAGTAAAGCTCCCTCTGCACTGTCCCCATCAAACACTCCCAGGACAGGTACAGCACGGGGTTAGATACAGAGTAAAGCTCCCTCTACACTGTCCCCATCAAACACTCCCAGGACAGGTACAGCACGGGGTTAGATACACAGTAAAGCTCCCTCTACACTGTCCCCATCAAACACTCCCAGGACAGGTACAGCACGGGGTTAGATACAGAGTAAAGCTCTCTCTACACTGTCCCCATCAAACACTCCCAGGACAGGTACAGCACGGGGTTAGATACAGAGTAAAGCTCCCTCTACAGTATCCCCCACCAAACACTCCCAGGACATGGACAGCACGGGGTTAGATACAGAGTAAAGCTCCCTCTACACTGTCCCCATCAAACACTCCCAGGACAGGGACAGCACGGGGTTAGATACAGAGTAAAGCTCCCTCTACACTATCCCCCATCAAACACTCCCAGGACAGGGACAGCACGGGGTTAGATACAGAGTAAAGCTCCCTCTACACTATCCCCCATCAAACACTCCCAGGACAGGGACAGCACGGGGTTAGATACAGAGTAAAGCTCCCTCTACACTATCCCCCATCAAACACTCCCAGGACAGGGATAGCACGGGGTTAGATACAGAGTAAAGCTCCCTCCACACTGTCCCCATCAAACACTCCCAGGACAGTTACAGCACGGGGTTAGATACAGAGTAAAGATCCCTCTACACTGTCCCCATCAAACACTCCCAGGACAGGTACAGCACGGGGTTAGATACAGAGTAAAGCTCCCTCTACACTGCCCCCATCAAACACTCCCAGCACAGGGACAGCACGGGGTTAGATACAGAGTAAAGCTCCCTCTCCACTGCCCCCATCAAACACTCCCAGGACAGGGACAGCACGGGGTTAGATACAGAGTAAAGCTCCCTCTACACTGTCCCCATCAAACACTCCCAGGACAGTGACAGCACGGGGTTAGATACAGAGTAAAGCTCCCTCTACACTGTCCCCATCAAACACTCCCAGGACAGGGACAGCACGGTGTTAGATACAGAGTAAAGCTCCCTCTACACTGTCCCCATCAAACACTCCCAGGACAGGGACAGCACGGGGTTAGATACAGAGTAAAGCTCCCTCTACACTGTCCCCATCAAACACTCCCAGGACAGGTACAGCACGGGGTTAGATACAGAGTAAAGCTCCCTCTACACTGCCCCCATCAAACACTCCCAGGACAGGGACAGCACGGGGTTAGATACAGAGTAAAGCTCCCTCTACACTGTCCCCATCAAACACTCCCAGGACAGTGACAGCACGGGGTTAGATACAGAGTAAAGCTCCCTCTACACTGTCCCCATCAAACACTCCCAGGACAGGGACAGCACGGGGTTAGATACAGAGTAAAGCTCCCTCTACACTGTCCCCATCAAACACTCCCAGGACAGGGACAGCACGGGGTTAGATACAGAGTAAAGCTCCCTCTCCACTGCCCCCATCAAACACTCCCAGGACAGGGACAGCACGGGGTTAGATACAGAGTAAAGCTCCCTCTACACTGTCCCCATCAAACACTCCCAGGACAGTGACAGCACGGGGTTAGATACAGAGTAAAGCTCCCTCTACACTGTCCCCATCAAACACTCCCAGGACAGGGACAGCACGGTGTTAGATACAGAGTAAAGCTCCGTCAACACTGTCCCCATCAAACACTCCCAGGACAGGTACAGCACGGGGTTAGATACAGAGTAAAGCTCCCTCTACACTGTCCCCATCAAACACTCCCAGGACAGGTACAGCACGGGGTTAGATACAGAGTAAAGCTCACTCTACACTGTCCCCCATCAAACACTCCCAGGACAGGTACAGCACGGGGTTAGATACAGAGTAAAGCTCCCTCTACACTGTCCACCTTCAAACACTCCCAGGACAGGTACAGCACGGAGTTAGATACAGAGTAAAGCTCCCTCTACACTGTCCCCATCAAACACTCCCAGGACAGGTACAGCACGGGGTTAGATACAGAGTAAAGCTCCCTCTACACTGTCCCCATCAAACACTCCCAGGACAGGTACAGCACGGGGTTAGATACAGAGTAAAGCTCCCTCTACACTGTCCACCTTCAAACACTCCCAGGACAGGTACAGCACGGAGTTAGATACAGAGTAAAGCTCCCTCTACACTGTCCCCATCAAACACTCCCAGGACAGGTACAGCACGGGGTTAGATACAGAGTAAAGCTCCCTCTACACTGTCCCCATCAAACACTCCCAGGACAGGGACAGCACGGGGTTAGATACAGAGTAAAGCTCCCTCTACACTGTCCCCATCAAACACTCCCAGGACAGGTACAGCACGGGGTTAGATACAGAGTAAAGCTCCCTCTACACTGTCCCCATCAAACACTCCCAGGACAGGTACAGCACGGGGTTAGATACAGAGTAAAGCTCCCTCTACACTGTCCCCATCAAACACTCCCAGGACAGGTACAGCATGGGTTAGATACAGAGTAAAGCTCCCTCTGCACTGTCCCCATCAAACACTCCCAGGACAGGTACAGCACGGGGTTAGATACAGAGTAAAGCTCCCTCTACACTGTCCCCATCAAACACTCCCAGGACAGGTACAGCACGGGGTTAGATACAGAGTAAAGCTCCCTCTACACTGTCCCCATCAAACACTCCCAGGACAGGTACAGCACGGGGTTAGATACAGAGTAAAGCTCCCTCTACACTGTCCCCATCAAACACTCCCAGGACAGGTACAGCACGGGGTTAGATACAGAGTAAAGCTCCCTCTACACTGTCCCCCATCAAACACTCCCAGGGCAGGTACAGCACGGGGTTAGATACAGAGTAAAGGTCCCTCTACACTGTCCCCATCAAACACTCCCAGGACAGGTACAGCACGGGGTTAGATACAGAGTAAAGCTCCCTCGACACTGTCCCCATCAAACACTCCCAGGACAGGTACAGCATGGGTTAGATACAGAGTAAAGCTCCCTCTGCACTGTCCCCATCAAACACTCCCAGGACAGGTACAGCACGGGGTTAGATACAGAGTAAAGCTCCCTCTACACTGTCCCCATCAAACACTCCCAGGACAGGTACAGCACGGGGTTAGATACAGAGTAAAGCTCCCTCTACACTGTCCCCATCAAACACTCCCAGGACAGGTACAGCACGGGGTTAGATACAGAGTAAAGCTCTCTCTACACTGTCCCCATCAAACACTCCCAGGACAGGTACAGCACGGGGTTAGATACAGAGTAAAGCTCCCTCTACAGTATCCCCCACCAAACACTCCCAGGACATGGACAGCACGGGGTTAGATACAGAGTAAAGCTCCCTCTACACTGTCCCCATCAAACACTCCCAGGACAGGGACAGCACGGGGTTAGATACAGAGTAAAGCTCCCTCTACACTATCCCCCATCAAACACTCCCAGGACAGGGACAGCACGGGGTTAGATACAGAGTAAAGCTCCCTCTACACTATCCCCCATCAAACACTCCCAGGACAGGGACAGCACGGGGTTAGATACAGAGTAAAGCTCCCTCTACACTGTCCCCATCAAACACTCCCAGGACAGGTACAGCACGGGGTGAGATACAGAGTATAGCTCCCTCTACACTGTCCCCATCAAACACTCCCAGGACAGGTACAGCACGGGGTTAGATACAGAGTAAAGCTCCCTCTACACTGTCCCCATCAAACACTCCCAGGACAGGGACAGCACGGGGTGAGATACAGAGTAAAGCTCCCTCTACACTGTCCCCATCAAACACTCCCAGGACAGGTACAGCACGGGGTGAGATACAGAGTAAAGCTCCCTCTAAACTGTCCCCATCAAACACTCCCAGGACAGGGACAGCACGGGGTTAGATACAGAGTAAAGCTCCCTCTACACTGTCCCCATCAAACACTCCCAGGACAGTGACAGCACGGGGTTAGATACAGAGTAAAGCTCCCTCTACACTGTCCCCATCAAACACTCCCAGGACAGGGACAGCACGGTGTTAGATACAGAGTAAAGCTCCCTCTACACTGTCCCCATCAAACACTCCCAGGACAGGGACAGCACGGGGTTAGATACAGAGTAAAGCTCCCTCTACACTGTCCCCATCAAACACTCCCAGGACAGGTACAGCACGGGGTTAGATACAGAGTAAAGCTCCCTCTACACTGCCCCCATCAAACACTCCCAGGACAGGGACAGCACGGGGTTAGATACAGAGTAAAGCTCCCTCTACACTGTCCCCATCAAACACTCCCAGGACAGTGACAGCACGGGGTTAGATACAGAGTAAAGCTCCCTCTACACTGTCCCCATCAAACACTCCCAGGACAGGGACAGCACGGGGTTAGATACAGAGTAAAGCTCCCTCTACACTGTCCCCATCAAACACTCCCAGGACAGGGACAGCACGGGGTTAGATACAGAGTAAAGCTCCCACTGCACTGTCCCCATCAAACACTCCCAGGACAGGGACAGCACGGGGTAAGATACAGAGTAAAGCTCCCTCTACACTGTCCCCATCAAACACTCCCAGGACAGGTACAGCACGGAGTTAGATACAGAGTAAAGCTCCCTCTACACTGTCCCCATCAAACACTCCCAGGACAGGTACAGCACGGGGTTAGATACAGAGTAAAGCTCCCTCTACACTGTCCCCATCAAACACTCCCAGGACAGGGACAGCACGGGGTTAGATACAGAGTAAACCTCCCTCTACACTGTCCCCATCAAACACTCCCAGGACAGGTACAGCACGGGGTTAGATACAGAGTAAAGCTCACTCTACACTGTCCCCATCAAACACTCCCAGGACAGGTACAGCATGGGGTTAGATACAGAGTAAAGCTCCCTCTACACTGTCCCCATCAAACACTCCCAGGACAGGTACAGCACGGAGTTAGATACAGAGTAAAGCTCCCTCTACACTGTCCCCATCAAACACTCCCAGGACAGGTACAGCACGGGGTTAGATACAGAGTAAAGCTCCCTCTACACTGTCCCCATCAAACACTCCCAGGACAGGGACAGCACGGGGTTAGATACAGAGTAAAGCTCCCTCTACACTGTCCCCATCAAACACTCCCAGGACAGGTACAGCACGGGGTTAGATACAGAGTAAAGCTCCCTCTACACTGTCCCCCATCAAACACTCCCAGGGCAGGTACAGCACGGGGTTAGATACAGAGTAAAGGTCCCTCTACACTGTCCCCATCAAACACTCCCAGGACAGGTACAGCACGGGGTGAGATACAGAGTAAAGCTCCCTCTACACTGTCCCCATCAAACACTCCCAGGACAGGTACAGCATGGGTTAGATACAGAGTAAAGCTCCCTCTGCACTGTCCCCATCAAACACTCCCAGGACAGGTACAGCACGGGGTTAGATACAGAGTAAAGCTCTCTCTACATTGTCCCCATCAAACACTCCCAGGACAGGTACAGCACGGGGTTAGATACAGAGTAAAGCTCCCTCTACACTGTCCCCATCAAACACTCCCAGGACAGGTACAGCACGGGGTTAGATACAGAGTAAAGCTCTCTCTACACTGTCCCCATCAAACACTCCCAGGACAGGTACAGCACGGGGTTAGATACAGAGTAAAGCTCCCTCTACAGTATCCCCCATCAAACACTCCCAGGACATGGACAGCACGGGGTTAGATACAGAGTAAAGCTCCCTCTACACTGTCCCCATCAAACACTCCCAGGGCAGGTACAGCACGGGGTTAGATACAGAGTAAAGCTCCCTCTACACTGTCCCCCCATCAAACACTCCCAGGACAGGTACAGCACGGGGTTAGATACAGAGTAAAGCTCCCTCTACACTGTCCCCATCAAACACTCCCAGGACAGGTACAGCACGGGGTTAGATACAGAGTAAAGCTCCCTCTACACTGTCCCCATCAAACACTCCCAGGACAGGTACAGCACGGGGTTAGATACAGAGTAAAGCTCCCTCTACACTGTCCCCATCAAACACTCCCAGGACAGGTACAGCACGGGGTTAGATACAGAGTAAAGCTCCCTCTACACTGTCCCCATCAAACACTCCCAGGACAGGGACAGCACGGGGTTAGATACAGAGTAAAGCTCCCTCTCCACTTTCCCCGTCAAACACTCCCAGGACAGAGACAGCACGGGGTTAGATACAGAGTAAAGCTCCCTCTCCACTGTCCCCCATCAAACACTCCCAGAACAGGTACAGCACGGGGTTAGATACAGAGTAAAGCTCCCTCTACACTGTCCCCCATCAAACACTCCCAGGACAGGTACAGCACGGGGTTAGATACAGTGTAAAGCTCCCTCTACACTGTCCCCATCAAACACTCCCAGGACAGGTACAGCACAGGGGTAGATACAGAGTAAAGCTCCCTCTACACTGTCCACATCAAACACTCCCAGGACAGGTACAGCACGGAGTTAGATACAGAGTAAAGCTCCCTCTACACTGTCCCCCATCAAACACTCCCAGGACAGGTACAGCACGGGGTTAGATACAGAGTAAAGCTCCCTCTACACTGTCCCCATCAAACACTCCCAGGACAGGTACAGCACGGGGTTAGATACAGAGTAAAGCTCCCTCTACACTGTCCCCCATCAAACACTCCCAGGACAGGTACAGCACGGGGTGAGATACAGAGTAAAGCTCCCTCGACACTGTCCCCATCAAACAGTCCCAGGACAGGTACAGCACGGGGTTAGATACAGAACAAATCTCCCTCGACACTCTCCCACCAAACACTCCCAGGACAGGGACAGCACGGGGTTAGATACAGAGTAAAGCTCCCTCTACACTGTCCCCCATCAAACACTCCCAGGACAGGTACAGCACGGGGTTAGATACAGAGTAAAGCTCCCTCTACACTGTCCCTATCAAACACCCAGGACAGGTACAGCACGGGGTTAGATACAGAGTAAAGCTCCCTCTACACTGTCCCCATCAAACACTCCCAGGACAGGTACAGCACGGGGTTAGATACAGAGTAAAGCTCCCTCTACACTGTCCCCATCAAACACTCCCAGGACAGGGACAGCACGGGGTTAGTTACAGAGTAAAGCTCCCTCTACACTGTCCCCCATCAAACACTCCCAGGACAGGTACAGCACGGGGTTAGATACAGAGTAAAGCTCCCTCTACACTGTCCCCATCAAACACTCCCAGGACAGGGACAGCACGGGGTTAGATACAGAGTCAAGCTCCCTCTACACTTTCCCCCATCAAACACTCCCAGGACAGGTACAGCACGGGGTTAGATACAGAGTAAAGCTCCCTCTACACTGTCCCCATGAAACACACCCAGGACAGGTACAGCACGGGGTTAGATACAGAGTAAAGCTCCCTCTACACTGTCCCTATCAAACACTTCCAGGACAGGTACAGCACGGGGTTAGATACAGAGTAAAGCTCCCTCTACACTGTCCCCCATCATACACTCCCAGGACAGGTACAGCACGGGGTGAGATACAGAGTAAAGCTCCCTCTACACTGTCCCTATCAAACACCCAGGACAGGTACAGCACGGGGTTAGATACAGAGTAAAGCTCCCTCTACACTGTCCCCATCAAACACTCCCAGGACAGGTACAGCACGGGGTTAGATACAGAGTAAAGCTCCCTCTACACTGTCCCCATCAAACACTCCCAGGACAGGGACAGCACGGGGTTAGATACAGAGTAAAGCTCCCTCTACACTGTCCCCATCAAACACTCCCAGGACAGGGACAGCACGGGGTTAGATACAGAGTAAAGCTCCCTCTACACTGTCCCCATGAAACACACCCAGGACAGGTACAGCACGGGGTTAGATACAGAGTAAAGCTCCCTCTACACTGTCCCTATCAAACACTTCCAGGACAGGTACAGCACGGGGTTCGATACAGAGTAAAGCTCCCTCTACACTGTCACCCATCAAACACTCCCAGGACAGGTACAGCACGGGGTGAGATACAGAGTAAAGCTCCCTCTACACTGTCCCCATCAAACACTCCCAGGACAGGTACAGCACGGGGTGAGATACAGAGTATAGCTCCCTCTACACTGTCCCCATCAAACACTCCCAGGACAGGTACAGCACGGGGTTAGATACAGAGTAAAGCTCCCTCTACACTGTCCCCATCAAACACTCCCAGGACAGGGACAGCACGGGGTGAGATACAGAGTAAAGCTCCCTCTACACTGTCCCCATCAAACACTCCCAGGACAGGTACAGCACGGGGTGAGATACAGAGTAAAGCTCCCTCTAAACTGTCCCCATCAAACACTCCCAGGACAGGTACAGCACGGGGTGAGATACAGAGTAAAGCTCCCTCTAAACAGTCCCCATCAAACACTCCCAGGACAGGTACAGCACAGGGTTAGATACAGAGTAAAGCTCCCTCTACACTGTCCCCATCAAACACTCCCAGGACAGGTACAGCATGGGGTTAGATACAGAGTAAAGCTCCCTCTACACTGTCCTCATCAAACACTCCCAGGACAGGTACAGCACGGGGTTAGATACAGAGTAAAGCCCCCTCGACACTGTCCCCATCAAACACTCCCAGGACAGGTACAGCACGGGGTTAGATACAGAGTAAAGCTCCCTCTACACTGTCCCCCATCAAACACTCCCAGGGCAGGTACAGCACGGGGTTAGATACAGAGTAAAGCTCCCTCTACACTGTCCCCATCAAACACTCCCAGGACAGGTTAGCACGGGGTTAGATACAGAGTAAAGCTCCCTCTACACTGTCCCCATCAAACACTCCCAGGACAGGTACAGCATGGGTTAGATACAGAGTAAAGCTCCCTCTGCACTGTCCCCATCAAACACTCCCAGGACAGGTACAGCACGGGGTTAGATACAGAGTAAAGCTCTCTCTACACTGTCCCCATCAAACACTCCCAGGACAGGTACAGCACGGGGTTAGATACAGAGTAAAGCTCCCTCTACACTGTCCCCATCAAACACTCCCAGGACAGGTACAGCACGGGGTTAGATACAGAGTAAAGCTCTCTCTACACTGTCCCCATCAAACACTCCCAGGACAGGTACAGCACGGGGTTAGATACAGAGTAAAGCTCTCTCTACACTATCCCCCATCAAACACTCCCAGGACAGGGACAGCACGGGGTTAGATACAGAGTAAAGCTCCCTCTACACTGTCCCCATCAAACACTCCCAGGACAGGGACAGCACGGGGTTAGATACAGAGTAAAGCTCCCTCCACACTATCCCCCATCAAACACTCCCAGGACAGGGACAGCACGGGGTTAGATACTGAGTAAAGCTCCCTCTACACTATCCCCCATCAAACACTCCCAGGACAGGGACAGCACGGGGTTAGATACAGAGTAAAGCTCCCTCTACACTATCCCCATCAAACACTCCCAGGACAGGTACAGCACGGGGTTAGATACAGAGTAAAGCTCCCTCTACACTGTCCCCATCAAACACTCCCAGGACAGGGACAGCACGGGGTTAGATACAGAGTAAAGCTCCCTCTCCACTTTCCCCGTCAAACACTCCCAGGACAGGGACAGCACGGGGTTAGATACAGAGTAAAGCTCCCTCTCCACTGTCCCCCATCAAACACTCCCAGAACAGGTACAGCACGGGGTTAGATACAGAGTAAAGCTCCCTCTACACTGTCCCCCATCAAACACTCCCAGGACAGGTACAGCACGGGGTTAGATACAGTGTAAAGCTCCCTCTACACTGTCCCCATCAAACACTCCCAGGACAGGTACAGCACAGGGGTAGATACAGAGTAAAGCTCCCTCTACACTGTCCACATCAAACACTCCCAGGACAGGTACAGCACGGAGTTAGATACAGAGTAAAGCTCCCTCTACACTGTCCCCCATCAAACACTCCCAGGACAGGTACAGCACGGGGTTAGATACAGAGTAAAGCTCCCTCTACACTGTCCCCATCAAACACTCCCAGGACAGGTACAGCACGGGGTTAGATACAGAGTAAAGCTCCCTCTCCACTGTCCCCCATCAAACACTCCCAGGACAGGTACAGCACGGGGTGAGATACAGAGTAAAGCTCCCTCGACACTGTCCCCATCAAACAGTCCCAGGACAGGTACAGCACGGGGTTAGATACAGAACAAATCTCCCTCGACACTCTCCCACCAAACACTCCCAGGACAGGGACAGCACGGGGTTAGATACAGAGTAAAGCTCCCTCTACACTGTCCCCCATCAAACACTCCCAGGACAGGTACAGCACGGGGTTAGATACAGAGTAAAGCTCCCTCTACACTGTCCCTATCAAACACCCAGGACAGGTACAGCACGGGGTTAGATACAGAGTAAAGCTCCCTCTACACTGTCCCCATCAAACACTCCCAGGACAGGTACAGCACGGGGTTAGATACAGAGTAAAGCTCCCTCTACACTGTCCCCATCAAACACTCCCAGGACAGGGACAGCACGGGGTTAGTTACAGAGTAAAGCTCCCTCTACACTGTCCCCCATCAAACACTCCCAGGACAGGTACAGCACGGGGTTAGATACAGAGTAAAGCTCCCTCTACACTGTCCCCCATCAAACACTCCCAGGACAGGTACAGCACGGGGTGAGATACAGAGTAAAGCTCCCTCGACACTGTCCCCATCAAACAGTCCCAGGACAGGTACAGCACGGGGTTAGATACAGAGTAAAGCTCCCTCTACACTGTCCCCATCAAACACTCCCAGGACAGGGACAGCACGGGGTTAGTTACAGAGTAAAGCTCCCTCTACACTGTCCCCCATCAAACACTCCCAGGACAGGTACAGCACGGGGTTAGATACAGAGTAAAGCTCCCTCTACACTGTCCCCCATCAAACACTCCCAGGACAGGTACAGCACGGGGTGAGATACAGAGTAAAGCTCCCTCGACACTGTCCCCATCAAACAGTCCCAGGACAGGTACAGCACGGGGTTAGATACAGAACAAATCTCCCTCGACACTCTCCCACCAAACACTCCCAGGACAGGGACAGCACGGGGTTAGATACAGAGTAAAGCTCCCTCTACACTGTCCCCCATCAAACACTCCCAGGACAGGTACAGCACGGGGTTAGATACAGAGTAAAGCTCCCTCTACACTGTCCCTATCAAACACCCAGGACAGGTACAGCACGGGGTTAGATACAGAGTAAAGCTCCCTCTACACTGTCCCCATCAAACACTCCCAGGACAGGTACAGCACGGGGTTAGATACAGAGTAAAGCTCCCTCTACACTGTCCCCATCAAACACTCCCAGGACAGGGACAGCACGGGGTTAGTTACAGAGTAAAGCTCCCTCTACACTGTCCCCCATCAAACACTCCCAGGACAGGTACAGCACGGGGTTAGATACAGAGTAAAGCTCCCTCTACACTGTCCCCATCAAACACTCCCAGGACAGGGACAGCACGGGGTTAGATACAGAGTCAAGCTCCCTCTACACTTTCCCCCATCAAACACTCCCAGGACAGGTACAGCACGGGGTTAGATACAGAGTAAAGCTCCCTCTACACTGTCCCCATGAAACACACCCAGGACAGGTACAGCACGGGGTTAGATACAGAGTAAAGCTCCCTCTACACTGTCCCTATCAAACACTTCCAGGACAGGTACAGCACGGGGTTAGATACAGAGTAAAGCTCCCTCTACACTGTCCCCCATCATACACTCCCAGGACAGGTACAGCACGGGGTGAGATACAGAGTAAAGCTCCCTCTACACTGTCCCTATCAAACACCCAGGACAGGTACAGCACGGGGTTAGATACAGAGTAAAGCTCCCTCTACACTGTCCCCATCAAACACTCCCAGGACAGGTACAGCACGGGGTTAGATACAGAGTAAAGCTCCCTCTACACTGTCCCCATCAAACACTCCCAGGACAGGGACAGCACGGGGTTAGATACAGAGTAAAGCTCCCTCTACACTGTCCCCATCAAACACTCCCAGGACAGGGACAGCACGGGGTTAGATACAGAGTAAAGCTCCCTCTACACTGTCCCCATGAAACACACCCAGGACAGGTACAGCACGGGGTTAGATACAGAGTAAAGCTCCCTCTACACTGTCCCTATCAAACACTTCCAGGACAGGTACAGCACGGGGTTCGATACAGAGTAAAGCTCCCTCTACACTGTCCCCCATCAAACACTCCCAGGACAGGTACAGCACGGGGTGAGATACAGAGTAAAGCTCCCTCTACACTGTCCCCATCAAACACTCCCAGGACAGGTACAGCACGGGGTGAGATACAGAGTATAGCTCCCTCTACACTGTCCCCATCAAACACTCCCAGGACAGGTACAGCACGGGGTTAGATACAGAGTAAAGCTCCCTCTACACTGTCCCCATCAAACACTCCCAGGACAGGGACAGCACGGGGTGAGATACAGAGTAAAGCTCCCTCTACACTGTCCCCATCAAACACTCCCAGGACAGGTACAGCACGGGGTGAGATACAGAGTAAAGCTCCCTCTAAACTGTCCCCATCAAACACTCCCAGGACAGGTACAGCACGGGGTGAGATACAGAGTAAAGCTCCCTCTAAACAGTCCCCATCAAACACTCCCAGGACAGGTACAGCACAGGGTTAGATACAGAGTAAAGCTCCCTCTACACTGTCCCCATCAAACACTCCCAGGACAGGTACAGCATGGGGTTAGATACAGAGTAAAGCTCCCTCTACACTGTCCTCATCAAACACTCCCAGGACAGGTACAGCACGGGGTTAGATACAGAGTAAAGCCCCCTCGACACTGTCCCCATCAAACACTCCCAGGACAGGTACAGCACGGGGTTAGATACAGAGTAAAGCTCCCTCTACACTGTCCCCCATCAAACACTCCCAGGGCAGGTACAGCACGGGGTTAGATACAGAGTAAAGCTCCCTCTACACTGTCCCCATCAAACACTCCCAGGACAGGTTAGCACGGGGTTAGATACAGAGTAAAGCTCCCTCTACACTGTCCCCATCAAACACTCCCAGGACAGGTACAGCATGGGTTAGATACAGAGTAAAGCTCCCTCTGCACTGTCCCCATCAAACACTCCCAGGACAGGTACAGCACGGGGTTTGATACAGAGTAAAGCTCTCTCTACACTGTCCCCATCAAACACTCCCAGGACAGGTACAGCACGGGGTTAGATACAGAGTAAAGCTCCCTCTACACTGTCCCCATCAAACACTCCCAGGACAGGTACAGCACGGGGTTAGATACAGAGTAAAGCTCTCTCTACACTGTCCCCATCAAACACTCCCAGGACAGGTACAGCACGGGGTTAGATACAGAGTAAAGCTCTCTCTACACTATCCCCCATCAAACACTCCCAGGACAGGGACAGCACGGGGTTAGATACAGAGTAAAGCTCCCTCTACACTGTCCCCATCAAACACTCCCAGGACAGGGACAGCACGGGGTTAGATACAGAGTAAAGCTCCCTCCACACTATCCCCCATCAAACACTCCCAGGACAGGGACAGCACGGGGTTAGATACAGAGTAAAGCTCCCTCTACACTATCCCCCATCAAACACTCCCAGGACAGGGACAGCACGGGGTTAGATACAGAGTAAAGCTCCCTCTACACTATCCCCATCAAACACTCCCAGGACAGGTACAGCACGGGGTTAGATACAGAGTAAAGCTCCCTCTACACTGTCCCCATCAAACACTCCCAGGACAGGGACAGCACGGGGTTAGATACAGAGTAAAACTCCCTCTCCACTTTCCCCGTCAAACACTCCCAGGACAGGGACAGCACGGGGTTAGATACAGAGTAAAGCTCCCTCTCCACTGTCCCCCATCAAACACTCCCAGAACAGGTACAGCACGGGGTTAGATACAGAGTAAAGCTCCCTCTACACTGTCCCCCATCAAACACTCCCAGGACAGGTACAGCACGGGGTTAGATACAGTGTAAAGCTCCCTCTACACTGTCCCCATCAAACACTCCCAGGACAGGGACAGCACGGGGTTAGATACAGAGTAAAGCTCCCTCTACACTGTCCCCATCAAACACTCCCAGGACAGGTACAGCACAGGGGTAGATACAGAGTAAAGCTCCCTCTACACTGTCCACATCAAACACTCCCAGGACAGGTACAGCACGGGGTTAGATACAGAGTAAAGCTCCCTCTACACTGTCCCCCATCAAACACTCCCAGGACAGGTACAGCACGGGGTTAGATACAGAGTAAAGCTCCCTCTACACTGTCCCCATCAAACACTCCCAGGACAGGTACAGCACGGGGTTAGATACAGAGTAAAGCTCCCTCTACACTGTCCCCCATCAAACACTCCCAGGACAGGTACAGCACGGGGTGAGATACAGAGTAAAGCTCCCTCGACACTGTCCCCATCAAACAGTCCCAGGACAGGTACAGCACGGGGTTAGATACAGAACAAATCTCCCTCGACACTCTCCCACCAAACACTCCCAGGACAGGGACAGCACGGGGTTAGATACAGAGTAAAGCTCCCTCTACACTGTCCCCCATCAAACACTCCCAGGACAGGTACAGCACGGGGTTAGATACAGAGTAAAGCTCCCTCTACACTGTCCCTATCAAACACCCAGGACAGGTACAGCACGGGGTTAGATACAGAGTAA
This sequence comes from Mustelus asterias, assembly GCF_964213995.1. NCBI lineage: Eukaryota > Metazoa > Chordata > Chondrichthyes > Carcharhiniformes > Triakidae > Mustelus > Mustelus asterias. The sequence continues at coordinate 29,453 of NW_027592304.1, forward strand.
AGCTCCCTCTACACTGTCCCCATCAAACACTCCCAGGACAGGGACAGCACGGGGTGAGATACAGAGTAAAGCTCCCTCTACACTGTCCCCATCAAACACTCCCAGGACAGGTACAGCACGGGGTGAGATACAGAGTAAAGCTCCCTCTAAACTGTCCCCATCAAACACTCCCAGGACAGGTACAGCACGGGGTGAGATACAGAGTAAAGCTCCCTCTAAACAGTCCCCATCAAACACTCCCAGGACAGGTACAGCACAGGGTTAGATACAGAGTAAAGCTCCCTCTACACTGTCCCCATCAAACACTCCCAGGACAGGTACAGCATGGGGTTAGATACAGAGTAAAGCTCCCTCTACACTGTCCTCATCAAACACTCCCAGGACAGGTACAGCACGGGGTTAGATACAGAGTAAAGCCCCCTCGACACTGTCCCCATCAAACACTCCCAGGACAGGTACAGCACGGGGTTAGATACAGAGTAAAGCTCCCTCTACACTGTCCCCCATCAAACACTCCCAGGGCAGGTACAGCACGGGGTTAGATACAGAGTAAAGCTCCCTCTACACTGTCCCCATCAAACACTCCCAGGACAGGTTAGCACGGGGTTAGATACAGAGTAAAGCTCCCTCTACACTGTCCCCATCAAACACTCCCAGGACAGGTACAGCATGGGTTAGATACAGAGTAAAGCTCCCTCTGCACTGTCCCCATCAAACACTCCCAGGACAGGTACAGCACGGGGTTTGATACAGAGTAAAGCTCTCTCTACACTGTCCCCATCAAACACTCCCAGGACAGGTACAGCACGGGGTTAGATACAGAGTAAAGCTCCCTCTACACTGTCCCCATCAAACACTCCCAGGACAGGTACAGCACGGGGTTAGATACAGAGTAAAGCTCTCTCTACACTGTCCCCATCAAACACTCCCAGGACAGGTACAGCACGGGGTTAGATACAGAGTAAAGCTCTCTCTACACTATCCCCCATCAAACACTCCCAGGACAGGGACAGCACGGGGTTAGATACAGAGTAAAGCTCCCTCTACACTGTCCCCATCAAACACTCCCAGGACAGGGACAGCACGGGGTTAGATACAGAGTAAAGCTCCCTCCACACTATCCCCCATCAAACACTCCCAGGACAGGGACAGCACGGGGTTAGATACAGAGTAAAGCTCCCTCTACACTATCCCCCATCAAACACTCCCAGGACAGGGACAGCACGGGGTTAGATACAGAGTAAAGCTCCCTCTACACTATCCCCATCAAACACTCCCAGGACAGGTACAGCACGGGGTTAGATACAGAGTAAAGCTCCCTCTACACTGTCCCCATCAAACACTCCCAGGACAGGGACAGCACGGGGTTAGATACAGAGTAAAGCTCCCTCTCCACTGTCCCCCATCAAACACTCCCAGAACAGGTACAGCACGGGGTTAGATACAGAGTAAAGCTCCCTCTACACTGTCCCCCATCAAACACTCCCAGGACAGGTACAGCACGGGGTTAGATACAGTGTAAAGCTCCCTCTACACTGTCCCCATCAAACACTCCCAGGACAGGTACAGCACAGGGGTAGATACAGAGTAAAGCTCCCTCTACACTGTCCACATCAAACACTCCCAGGACAGGTACAGCACGGGGTTAGATACAGAGTAAAGCTCCCTCTACACTGTCCCCCATCAAACACTCCCAGGACAGGTACAGCACGGGGTTAGATACAGAGTAAAGCTCCCTCTACACTGTCCCCATCAAACACTCCCAGGACAGGTACAGCACGGGGTTAGATACAGAGTAAAGCTCCCTCTACACTGTCCCCCATCAAACACTCCCAGGACAGGTACAGCACGGGGTGAGATACAGAGTAAAGCTCCCTCGACACTGTCCCCATCAAACAGTCCCAGGACAGGTACAGCACGGGGTTAGATACAGAACAAATCTCCCTCGACACTCTCCCACCAAACACTCCCAGGACAGGGACAGCACGGGGTTAGATACAGAGTAAAGCTCCCTCTACACTGTCCCCCATCAAACACTCCCAGGACAGGTACAGCACGGGGTTAGATACAGAGTAAAGCTCCCTCTACACTGTCCCTATCAAACACCCAGGACAGGTACAGCACGGGGTTAGATACAGAGTAAAGCTCCCTCTACACTGTCCCCATCAAACACTCCCAGGACAGGTACAGCACGGGGTTAGATACAGAGTAAAGCTCCCTCTACACTGTCCCCATCAAACACTCCCAGGACAGGGACAGCACGGGGTTAGTTACAGAGTAAAGCTCCCTCTACACTGTCCCCCATCAAACACTCCCAGGACAGGTACAGCACGGGGTTAGATACAGAGTAAAGCTCCCTCTACACTGTCCCCATCAAACACTCCCAGGACAGGGACAGCACGGGGTTAGATACAGAGTCAAGCTCCCTCTACACTTTCCCCCATCAAACACTCCCAGGACAGGTACAGCACGGGGTTAGATACAGAGTAAAGCTCCCTCTACACTGTCCCCATGAAACACACCCAGGACAGGTACAGCACGGGGTTAGATACAGAGTAAAGCTCCCTCTACACTGTCCCTATCAAACACTTCCAGGACAGGTACAGCACGGGGTTAGATACAGAGTAAAGCTCCCTCTACACTGTCCCCCATCATACACTCCCAGGACAGGTACAGCACGGGGTGAGATACAGAGTAAAGCTCCCTCTACACTGTCCCTATCAAACACCCAGGACAGGTACAGCACGGGGTTAGATACAGAGTAAAGCTCCCTCTACACTGTCCCCATCAAACACTCCCAGGACAGGTACAGCACGGGGTTAGATACAGAGTAAAGCTCCCTCTACACTGTCCCCATCAAACACTCCCAGGACAGGGACAGCACGGGGTTAGATACAGAGTAAAGCTCCCTCTACACTGTCCCCATCAAACACTCCCAGGACAGGGACAGCACGGGGTTAGATACAGAGTAAAGCTCCCTCTACACTGTCCCCATGAAACACACCCAGGACAGGTACAGCACGGGGTTAGATACAGAGTAAAGCTCCCTCTACACTGTCCCTATCAAACACTTCCAGGACAGGTACAGCACGGGGTTCGATACAGAGTAAAGCTCCCTCTACACTGTCCCCCATCAAACACTCCCAGGACAGGTACAGCACGGGGTGAGATACAGAGTAAAGCTCCCTCTACACTGTCCCCATCAAACACTCCCAGGACAGGTACAGCACGGGGTGAGATACAGAGTATAGCTCCCTCTACACTGTCCCCATCAAACACTCCCAGGACAGGTACAGCACGGGGTTAGATACAGAGTAAAGCTCCCTCTACACTGTCCCCATCAAACACTCCCAGGACAGGGACAGCACGGGGTGAGATACAGAGTAAAGCTCCCTCTACACTGTCCCCATCAAACACTCCCAGGACAGGTACAGCATGGGGTGAGATACAGAGTAAAGCTCCCTCTAAACTGTCCCCATCAAACACTCCCAGGACAGGTCCAGCACGGGGTGAGATACAGAGTAAAGCTCCCTCTAAACAGTCCCCATCAAACATTCCCAGGACAGGTACAGCACAGGGTTAGATACAGAGTAAAGCTCCCTCTACACTGTCCCCATCAAACACTCCCAGGACAGGTACAGCATGGGGTTAGATACAGAGTAAAGCTCCCTCTACACTGTCCTCATCAAACACTCCCAGGACAGGTACAGCACGGGGTTAGATACAGAGTAAAGCCCCCTCGACACTGTCCCCATCAAACACTCCCAGGACAGGTACAGCACGGGGTTAGATACAGAGTAAAGCTCCCTCTACACTGTCCCCCATCAAACACTCCCAGGGCAGGTACAGCACGGGGTTAGATACAGAGTAAAGCTCCCTCTACACTGTCCCCATCAAACACTCCCAGGACAGGTTAGCACGGGGTTAGATACAGAGTAAAGCTCCCTCTACACTGTCCCCATCAAACACTCCCAGGACAGGTACAGCATGGGTTAGATACAGAGTAAAGCTCCCTCTGCACTGTCCCCATCAAACACTCCCAGGACAGGTACAGCACGGGGTTTGATACAGAGTAAAGCTCTCTCTACACTGTCCCCATCAAACACTCCCAGGACAGGTACAGCACGGGGTTAGATACAGAGTAAAGCTCCCTCTACACTGTCCCCATCAAACACTCCCAGGACAGGTACAGCACGGGGTTAGATACAGAGTAAAGCTCTCTCTACACTGTCCCCATCAAACACTCCCAGGACAGGTACAGCACGGGGTTAGATACAGAGTAAAGCTCTCTCTACACTATCCCCCATCAAACACTCCCAGGACAGGGACAGCACGGGGTTAGATACAGAGTAAAGCTCCCTCTACACTGTCCCCATCAAACACTCCCAGGACAGGGACAGCACGGGGTTAGATACAGAGTAAAGCTCCCTCCACACTATCCCCCATCAAACACTCCCAGGACAGGGACAGCACGGGGTTAGATACAGAGTAAAGCTCCCTCTACACTATCCCCCATCAAACACTCCCAGGACAGGGACAGCACGGGGTTAGATACAGAGTAAAGCTCCCTCTACACTATCCCCATCAAACACTCCCAGGACAGGTACAGCACGGGGTTAGATACAGAGTAAAGCTCCCTCTACACTGTCCCCATCAAACACTCCCAGGACAGGGACAGCACGGGGTTAGATACAGAGTAAAACTCCCTCTCCACTTTCCCCGTCAAACACTCCCAGGACAGGGACAGCACGGGGTTAGATACAGAGTAAAGCTCCCTCTCCACTGTCCCCCATCAAACACTCCCAGAACAGGTACAGCACGGGGTTAGATACAGAGTAAAGCTCCCTCTACACTGTCCCCCATCAAACACTCCCAGGACAGGTACAGCACGGGGTTAGATACAGTGTAAAGCTCCCTCTACACTGTCCCCATCAAACACTCCCAGGACAGGTACAGCACAGGGGTAGATACAGAGTAAAGCTCCCTCTACACTGTCCACATCAAACACTCCCAGGACAGGTACAGCACGGGGTTAGATACAGAGTAAAGCTCCCTCTACACTGTCCCCCATCAAACACTCCCAGGACAGGTACAGCACGGGGTTAGATACAGAGTAAAGCTCCCTCTACACTGTCCCCATCAAACACTCCCAGGACAGGTACAGCACGGGGTTAGATACAGAGTAAAGCTCCCTCTACACTGTCCCCCATCAAACACTCCCAGGACAGGTACAGCACGGGGTGAGATACAGAGTAAAGCTCCCTCGACACTGTCCCCATCAAACACTCCCAGGACAGGTACAGCACGGGGTTAGATACAGAGTAAAGCTCTCTCTACACTGTCCCCATCAAACACTCCCAGGACAGGTACAGCACGGGGTTAGATACAGAGTAAAGCTCTCTCTACACTATCCCCCATCAAACACTCCCAGGACAGGGACAGCACGGGGTTAGATACAGAGTAAAGCTCCCTCTACACTGTCCCCATCAAACACTCCCAGGACAGGGACAGCACGGGGTTAGATACAGAGTAAAGCTCCCTCCACACTATCCCCCATCAAACACTCCCAGGACAGGGACAGCACGGGGTTAGATACAGAGTAAAGCTCCCTCTACACTATCCCCCATCAAACACTCCCAGGACAGGGACAGCACGGGGTTAGATACAGAGTAAAGCTCCCTCTACACTATCCCCATCAAACACTCCCAGGACAGGTACAGCACGGGGTTAGATACAGAGTAAAGCTCCCTCTACACTGTCCCCATCAAACACTCCCAGGACAGGGACAGCACGGGGTTAGATACAGAGTAAAACTCCCTCTCCACTTTCCCCGTCAAACACTCCCAGGACAGGGACAGCACGGGGTTAGATACAGAGTAAAGCTCCCTCTCCACTGTCCCCCATCAAACACTCCCAGAACAGGTACAGCACGGGGTTAGATACAGAGTAAAGCTCCCTCTACACTGTCCCCCATCAAACACTCCCAGGACAGGTACAGCACGGGGTTAGATACAGTGTAAAGCTCCCTCTACACTGTCCCCATCAAACACTCCCAGGACAGGTACAGCACAGGGGTAGATACAGAGTAAAGCTCCCTCTACACTGTCCACATCAAACACTCCCAGGACAGGTACAGCACGGGGTTAGATACAGAGTAAAGCTCCCTCTACACTGTCCCCCATCAAACACTCCCAGGACAGGTACAGCACGGGGTTAGATACAGAGTAAAGCTCCCTCTACACTGTCCCCATCAAACACTCCCAGGACAGGTACAGCACGGGGTTAGATACAGAGTAAAGCTCCCTCTACACTGTCCCCCATCAAACACTCCCAGGACAGGTACAGCACGGGGTGAGATACAGAGTAAAGCTCCCTCGACACTGTCCCCATCAAACAGTCCCAGGACAGGTACAGCACGGGGTTAGATACAGAACAAATCTCCCTCGACACTCTCCCACCAAACACTCCCAGGACAGGGACAGCACGGGGTTAGATACAGAGTAAAGCTCCCTCTACACTGTCCCCCATCAAACACTCCCAGGACAGGTACAGCACGGGGTTAGATACAGAGTAAAGCTCCCTCTACACTGTCCCTATCAAACACCCAGGACAGGTACAGCACGGGGTTAGATACAGAGTAAAGCTCCCTCTACACTGTCCCCATCAAACACTCCCAGGACAGGTACAGCACGGGGTTAGATACAGAGTAAAGCTCCCTCTACACTGTCCCCATCAAACACTCCCAGGACAGGGACAGCACGGGGTTAGTTACAGAGTAAAGCTCCCTCTACACTGTCCCCCATCAAACACTCCCAGGACAGGTACAGCACGGGGTTAGATACAGAGTAAAGCTCCCTCTACACTGTCCCCATCAAACACTCCCAGGACAGGGACAGCACGGGGTTAGATACAGAGTCAAGCTCCCTCTACACTTTCCCCCATCAAACACTCCCAGGACAGGTACAGCACGGGGTTAGATACAGAGTAAAGCTCCCTCTACACTGTCCCCATGAAACACACCCAGGACAGGTACAGCACGGGGTTAGATACAGAGTAAAGCTCCCTCTACACTGTCCCTATCAAACACTTCCAGGACAGGTACAGCACGGGGTTAGATACAGAGTAAAGCTCCCTCTACACTGTCCCCCATCATACACTCCCAGGACAGGTACAGCACGGGGTGAGATACAGAGTAAAGCTCCCTCTACACTGTCCCTATCAAACACCCAGGACAGGTACAGCACGGGGTTAGATACAGAGTAAAGCTCCCTCTACACTGTCCCCATCAAACACTCCCAGGACAGGTACAGCACGGGGTTAGATACAGAGTAAAGCTCCCTCTACACTGTCCCCATCAAACACTCCCAGGACAGGGACAGCACGGGGTTAGATACAGAGTAAAGCTCCCTCTACACTGTCCCCATCAAACACTCCCAGGACAGGGACAGCACGGGGTTAGATACAGAGTAAAGCTCCCTCTACACTGTCCCCATGAAACACACCCAGGACAGGTACAGCACGGGGTTAGATACAGAGTAAAGCTCCCTCTACACTGTCCCTATCAAACACTTCCAGGACAGGTACAGCACGGGGTTCGATACAGAGTAAAGCTCCCTCTACACTGTCCCCCATCAAACACTCCCAGGACAGGTACAGCACGGGGTGAGATACAGAGTAAAGCTCCCTCTACACTGTCCCCATCAAACACTCCCAGGACAGGTACAGCACGGGGTGAGATACAGAGTATAGCTCCCTCTACACTGTCCCCATCAAACACTCCCAGGACAGGTACAGCACGGGGTTAGATACAGAGTAAAGCTCCCTCTACACTGTCCCCATCAAACACTCCCAGGACAGGGACAGCACGGGGTGAGATACAGAGTAAAGCTCCCTCTACACTGTCCCCATCAAACACTCCCAGGACAGGTACAGCATGGGGTGAGATACAGAGTAAAGCTCCCTCTAAACTGTCCCCATCAAACACTCCCAGGACAGGTCCAGCACGGGGTGAGATACAGAGTAAAGCTCCCTCTAAACAGTCCCCATCAAACATTCCCAGGACAGGTACAGCACAGGGTTAGATACAGAGTAAAGCTCCCTCTACACTGTCCCCATCAAACACTCCCAGGACAGGTACAGCATGGGGTTAGATACAGAGTAAAGCTCCCTCTACACTGTCCTCATCAAACACTCCCAGGACAGGTACAGCACGGGGTTAGATACAGAGTAAAGCCCCCTCGACACTGTCCCCATCAAACACTCCCAGGACAGGTACAGCACGGGGTTAGATACAGAGTAAAGCTCCCTCTACACTGTCCCCCATCAAACACTCCCAGGGCAGGTACAGCACGGGGTTAGATACAGAGTAAAGCTCCCTCTACACTGTCCCCATCAAACACTCCCAGGACAGGTTAGCACGGGGTTAGATACAGAGTAAAGCTCCCTCTACACTGTCCCCATCAAACACTCCCAGGACAGGTACAGCATGGGTTAGATACAGAGTAAAGCTCCCTCTGCACTGTCCCCATCAAACACTCCCAGGACAGGTACAGCACGGGGTTAGATACAGAGTAAAGCTCTCTCTACACTGTCCCCATCAAACACTCCCAGGACAGGTACAGCACGGGGTTAGATACAGAGTAAAGCTCCCTCTACACTGTCCCCATCAAACACTCCCAGGACAGGTACAGCACGGGGTTAGATACAGAGTAAAGCTCTCTCTACACTGTCCCCATCAAACACTCCCAGGACAGGTACAGCACGGGGTTAGATACAGAGTAAAGCTCTCTCTACACTATCCCCCATCAAACACTCCCAGGACAGGGACAGCACGGGGTTAGATACAGAGTAAAGCTCCCTCTACACTGTCCCCATCAAACACTCCCAGGACAGGGACAGCACGGGGTTAGATACAGAGTAAAGCTCCCTCCACACTATCCCCCATCAAACACTCCCAGGACAGGGACAGCACGGGGTTAGATACTGAGTAAAGCTCCCTCTACACTATCCCCCATCAAACACTCCCAGGACAGGGACAGCACGGGGTTAGATACAGAGTAAAGCTCCCTCTACACTATCCCCATCAAACACTCCCAGGACAGGTACAGCACGGGGTTAGATACAGAGTAAAGCTCCCTCTACACTGTCCCCATCAAACACTCCCAGGACAGGTACAGCACGGGGTTAGATACAGAGTAAAGCTCCCTCTACACTGTCCCCATCAAACACTCCCAGGACAGGTACAGCATGGGTTAGATACAGAGTAAAGCTCCCTCTGCACTGTCCCCATCAAACACTCCCAGGACAGGTACAGCACGGGGTTAGATACAGAGTAAAGCTCTCTCTACATTGTCCCCATCAAACACTCCCAGGACAGGTACAGCACGGGGTTAGATACAGAGTAAAGCTCCCTCTGCACTGTCCCCATCAAACACTCCCAGGACAGGTACAGCACGGGGTTAGATACAGAGTAAAGCTCTCTCTACATTGTCCCCATCAAACACTCCCAGGACAGGTACAGCACGGGGTTAGATACAGAGTAAAGCTCCCTCTACACTGTCCCCATCAAACACTCCCAGGACAGGTACAGCACGGGGTTAGATACAGAGTAAAGCTCTCTCTACACTGTCCCCATCAAACACTCCCAGGACAGGTACAGCACGGGGTTAGATACAGAGTAAAGCTCCCTCTACAGTATCCCCCATCAAACACTCCCAGGACATGGACAGCACGGGGTTAGATACAGAGTAAAGCTCCCTCTACACTGTCCCCATCAAACACTCCCAGGGCAGGTACAGCACGGGGTTAGATACAGAGTAAAGCTCCCTCTACACTGTCCCCATCAAACACTCCCAGGACAGGTACAGCACGGGGTTAGATACAGAGTAAAGCTCCCTCTACACTGTCCCCATCAAACACTCCCAGGACAGGTACAGCACGGGGTTAGATACAGAGTAAAGCTCCCTCTACACTGTCCCCATCAAACACTCCCAGGACAGGTACAGCACGGGGTTAGATACAGAGTAAAGCTCCCTCTACACTGTCCCCATCAAACACTCCCAGGACAGGGACAGCACGGGGTTAGATACAGAGTAAAGCTCCCTCTCCACTTTCCCCGTCAAACACTCCCAGGACAGGGACAGCACGGGGTTAGATACAGAGTAAAGCTCCCTCTCCACTGTCCCCCATCAAACACTCCCAGAACAGGTACAGCACGGGGTTAGATACAGAGTAAAGCTCCCTCGACACTGTCCCCCATCAAACACTCCCAGGACAGGTACAGCACGGGGTTAGATACAGTGTAAAGCTCCCTCTACAGTATCCCCCATCAAACACTCCCAGGACATGGACAGCACGGGGTTAGATACAGAGTAAAGCTCCCTCTACACTGTCCCCATCAAACACTCCCAGGGCAGGTACAGCACGGGGTTAGATACAGAGTAAAGCTCCCTCTACACTGTCCCCCCATCAAACACTCCCAGGACAGGTACAGCACGGGGTTAGATACAGAGTAAAGCTCCCTCTACACTGTCCCCATCAAACACTCCCAGGACAGGTACAGCACGGGGTTAGATACAGAGTAAAGCTCCCTCTACACTGTCCCCATCAAACACTCCCAGGACAGGTACAGCACGGGGTTAGATACAGAGTAAAGCTCCCTCTACACTGTCCCCATCAAACACTCCCAGGACAGGGACAGCACGGGGTTAGATACAGAGTAAAGCTCCCTCTCCACTTTCCCCGTCAAACACTCCCAGGACAGGGACAGCACGGGGTTAGATACAGAGTAAAGCTCCCTCTCCACTGTCCCCCATCAAACACTCCCAGAACAGGTACAGCACGGGGTTAGATACAGAGTAAAGCTCCCTCTACACTGTCCCCCATCAAACACTCCCAGGACAGGTACAGCACGGGGTTAGATACAGTGTAAAGCTCCCTCTACACTGTCCCCATCAAACACTCCCAGGACAGGTACAGCACAGGGGTAGATACAGAGTAAAGCTCCCTCTACACTGTCCACATCAAACACTCCCAGGACAGGTACAGCACGGAGTTAGATACAGAGTAAAGCTCCCTCTACACTGTCCCCCATCAAACACTCCCAGGACAGGTACAGCACGGGGTTAGATACAGAGTAAAGCTCCCTCTACACTGTCCCCATCAAACACTCCCAGGACAGGTACAGCACGGGGTTAGATACAGAGTAAAGCTCCCTCTACACTGTCCCCCATCAAACACTCCCAGGACAGGTACAGCACGGGGTGAGATACAGAGTAAAGCTCCCTCGACACTGTCCCCATCAAACAGTCCCAGGACAGGAACAGCAGGGGGTTAGATACAGAACAAATCTCCCTCGACACTCTCCCACCAAACACTCCCAGGACAGGGACAGCACGGGGTTAGATACAGAGTAAAGCTCCCTCTACACTGTCCCCCATCAAACACTCCCAGGACAGGTACAGCACGGGATTAGATACAGAGTAAAGCTCCCTCTACACTGTCCCTATCAAACACCCAGGACAGGTACAGCACGGGGTTAGATACAGAGTAAAGCTCCCTCTACACTGTCCCCATCAAACACTCCCAGGACAGGTACAGCACGGGGTTAGATACAGAGTAAAGCTCCCTCTACACTGTCCCCATCAAACACTCCCAGGACAGGGACAGCACGGGGTTAGTTACAGAGTAAAGCTCCCTCTACACTGTCCCCCATCAAACACTCCCAGGACAGGTACAGCACGGGGTGAGATACAGAGTAAAGCTCCCTCTAAACAGTCCCCATCAAACACTCCCAGGACAGGTACAGCACAGGGTTAGATACAGAGTAAAGCTCCCTCTACACTGTCCCCATCAAACACTCCCAGGACAGGTACAGCATGGGGTTAGATACAGAGTAAAGCTCCCTCTACACTGTCCTCATCAAACACTCCCAGGACAGGTACAGCACGGGGTTAGATACAGAGTAAAGCCCCCTCGACACTGTCCCCATCAAACACTCCCAGGACAGGTACAGCACGGGGTTAGATACAGAGTAAAGCTCCCTCTACACTGTCCCCATCAAACACTCCCAGGACAGGTACAGCACGGGGTTAGATACAGAGTAAAGCTCTCTCTACACTGTCCCCATCAAACACTCCCAGGACAGGTACAGCACGGGGTTAGATACAGAGTAAAGCTCCCTCTACAGTATCCCCCATCAAACACTCCCAGGACATGGACAGCACGGGGTTAGATACAGAGTAAAGCTCCCTCTACACTGTCCCCATCAAACACTCCCAGGGCAGGTACAGCACGGGGTTAGATACAGAGTAAAGCTCCCTCTACACTGTCCCCATCAAACACTCCCAGGACAGGTACAGCACGGGGTTAGATACAGAGTAAAGCTCCCTCTACACTGTCCCCATCAAACACTCCCAGGACAGGTACAGCACGGGGTTAGATACAGAGTAAAGCTCCCTCTACACTGTCCCCATCAAACACTCCCAGGACAGGTACAGCACGGGGTTAGATACAGAGTAAAGCTCCCTCTACACTGTCCCCATCAAACACTCCCAGGACAGGGACAGCACGGGGTTAGATACAGAGTAAAGCTCCCTCTCCACTTTCCCCGTCAAACACTCCCAGGACAGGGACAGCACGGGGTTAGATACAGAGTAAAGCTCCCTCTCCACTGTCCCCCATCAAACACTCCCAGAACAGGTACAGCACGGGGTTAGATACAGAGTAAAGCTCCCTCGACACTGTCCCCCATCAAACACTCCCAGGACAGGTACAGCACGGGGTTAGATACAGTGTAAAGCTCCCTCTACAGTATCCCCCATCAAACACTCCCAGGACATGGACAGCACGGGGTTAGATACAGAGTAAAGCTCCCTCTACACTGTCCCCATCAAACACTCCCAGGGCAGGTACAGCACGGGGTTAGATACAGAGTAAAGCTCCCTCTACACTGTCCCCCCATCAAACACTCCCAGGACAGGTACAGCACGGGGTTAGATACAGAGTAAAGCTCCCTCTACACTGTCCCCATCAAACACTCCCAGGACAGGTACAGCACGGGGTTAGATACAGAGTAAAGCTCCCTCTACACTGTCCCCATCAAACACTCCCAGGACAGGTACAGCACGGGGTTAGATACAGAGTAAAGCTCCCTCTACACTGTCCCCATCAAACACTCCCAGGACAGGGACAGCACGGGGTTAGATACAGAGTAAAGCTCCCTCTCCACTTTCCCCGTCAAACACTCCCAGGACAGGGACAGCACGGGGTTAGATACAGAGTAAAGCTCCCTCTCCACTGTCCCCCATCAAACACTCCCAGAACAGGTACAGCACGGGGTTAGATACAGAGTAAAGCTCCCTCTACACTGTCCCCCATCAAACACTCCCAGGACAGGTACAGCACGGGGTTAGATACAGTGTAAAGCTCCCTCTACACTGTCCCCATCAAACACTCCCAGGACAGGTACAGCACAGGGGTAGATACAGAGTAAAGCTCCCTCTACACTGTCCACATCAAACACTCCCAGGACAGGTACAGCACGGAGTTAGATACAGAGTAAAGCTCCCTCTACACTGTCCCCCATCAAACACTCCCAGGACAGGTACAGCACGGGGTTAGATACAGAGTAAAGCTCCCTCTACACTGTCCCCATCAAACACTCCCAGGACAGGTACAGCACGGGGTTAGATACAGAGTAAAGCTCCCTCTACACTGTCCCCCATCAAACACTCCCAGGACAGGTACAGCACGGGGTGAGATACAGAGTAAAGCTCCCTCGACACTGTCCCCATCAAACAGTCCCAGGACAGGAACAGCAGGGGGTTAGATACAGAACAAATCTCCCTCGACACTCTCCCACCAAACACTCCCAGGACAGGGACAGCACGGGGTTAGATACAGAGTAAAGCTCCCTCTACACTGTCCCCCATCAAACACTCCCAGGACAGGTACAGCACGGGATTAGATACAGAGTAAAGCTCCCTCTACACTGTCCCTATCAAACACCCAGGACAGGTACAGCACGGGGTTAGATACAGAGTAAAGCTCCCTCTACAATGTCCCCATCAAACACTCCCAGGACAGGTACAGCACGGGGTTAGATACAGAGTAAAGCTCCCTCTACACTGTCCCCATCAAACACTCCCAGGACAGGGACAGCACGGGGTTAGTTACAGAGTAAAGCTCCCTCTACACTGTCCCCCATCAAACACTCCCAGGACAGGTACAGCACGGGGTGAGATACAGAGTAAAGCTCCCTCTAAACAGTCCCCATCAAACACTCCCAGGACAGGTACAGCACAGGGTTAGATACAGAGTAAAGCTCCCTCTACACTGTCCCCATCAAACACTCCCAGGACAGGTACAGCATGGGGTTAGATACAGAGTAAAGCTCCCTCTACACTGTCCTCATCAAACACTCCCAGGACAGGTACAGCACGGGGTTAGATACAGAGTAAAGCCCCCTCGACACTGTCCCCATCAAACACTCCCAGGACAGGTACAGCACGGGGTTAGATACAGAGTAAAGCTCCCTCTACACTGTCCCCCATCAAACACTCCCAGGGCAGGTACAGCACGGGGTTAGATACAGAGTAAAGCTCCCTCTACACTGTCCCCATCAAACACTCCCAGGACAGGTTAGCACGGGGTTAGATACAGAGTAAAGCTCCCTCTACACTGTCCCCATCAAACACTCCCAGGACAGGTACAGCATGGGTTAGATACAGAGTAAAGCTCCCTCTGCACTGTCCCCATCAAACACTCCCAGGACAGGTACAGCACGGGGTTTGATACAGAGTAAAGCTCTCTCTACACTGTCCCCATCAAACACTCCCAGGACAGGTACAGCACGGGGTTAGATACAGAGTAAAGCTCCCTCTACACTGTCCCCATCAAACACTCCCAGGACAGGTACAGCACGGGGTTAGATACAGAGTAAAGCTCTCTCTACACTGTCCCCATCAAACACTCCCAGGACAGGTACAGCACGGGGTTCGATACAGAGTAAAGCTCTCTCTACACTATCCCCCATCAAACACTCCCAGGACAGGGACAGCACGGGGTTAGATACAGAGTAAAGCTCCCTCTACACTGTCCCCATCAAACACTCCCAGGACAGGGACAGCACGGGGTTAGATACAGAGTAAAGCTCCCTCCACACTATCCCCCATCAAACACTCCCAGGACAGGGACAGCACGGGGTTAGATACAGAGTAAAGCTCCCTCTACACTATCCCCCATCAAACACTCCCAGGACAGGGACAGCACGGGGTTAGATACAGAGTAAAGCTCCCTCTACACTATCCCCATCAAACACTCCCAGGACAGGTACAGCACGGGGTTAGATACAGAGTAAAGCTCCCTCTACACTGTCCCCATCAAACACTCCCAGGACAGGGACAGCACGGGGTTAGATACAGAGTAAAACTCCCTCTCCACTTTCCCCGTCAAACACTCCCAGGACAGGGACAGCACGGGGTTAGATACAGAGTAAAGCTCCCTCTCCACTGTCCCCCATCAAACACTCCCAGAACAGGTACAGCACGGGGTTAGATACAGAGTAAAGCTCCCTCTACACTGTCCCCCATCAAACACTCCCAGGACAGGTACAGCACGGGGTTAGATACAGTGTAAAGCTCCCTCTACACTGTCCCCATCAAACACTCCCAGGACAGGTACAGCACAGGGGTAGATACAGAGTAAAGCTCCCTCTACACTGTCCACATCAAACACTCCCAGGACAGGTACAGCACGGGGTTAGATACAGAGTAAAGCTCCCTCTACACTGTCCCCCATCAAACACTCCCAGGACAGGTACAGCACGGGGTTAGATACAGAGTAAAGCTCCCTCTACACTGTCCCCATCAAACACTCCCAGGACAGGTACAGCACGGGGTTAGATACAGAGTAAAGCTCCCTCTACACTGTCCCCCATCAAACACTCCCAGGACAGGTACAGCACGGGGTGAGATACAGAGTAAAGCTCCCTCGACACTGTCCCCATCAAACAGTCCCAGGACAGGTACAGCACGGGGTTAGATACAGAACAAATCTCCCTCGACACTCTCCCACCAAACACTCCCAGGACAGGGACAGCACGGGGTTAGATACAGAGTAAAGCTCCCTCTACACTGTCCCCCATCAAACACTCCCAGGACAGGTACAGCACGGGGTTAGATACAGAGTAAAGCTCCCTCTACACTGTCCCTATCAAACACCCAGGACAGGTACAGCACGGGGTTAGATACAGAGTAAAGCTCCCTCTACACTGTCCCCATCAAACACTCCCAGGACAGGTACAGCACGGGGTTAGATACAGAGTAAAGCTCCCTCTACACTGTCCCCATCAAACACTCCCAGGACAGGGACAGCACGGGATTAGTTACAGAGTAAAGCTCCCTCTACACTGTCCCCCATCAAACACTCCCAGGACAGGTACAGCACGGGGTTAGATACAGAGTAAAGCTCCCTCTACACTGTCCCCATCAAACACTCCCAGGACAGGGACAGCACGGGGTTAGATACAGAGTCAAGCTCCCTCTACACTTTCCCCCATCAAACACTCCCAGGACTGGTACAGCACGGGGTTAGATACAGAGTAAAGCTCCCTCTACACTGTCCCCATGAAACACACCCAGGACAGGTACAGCACGGGGTTAGATACAGAGTAAAGCTCCCTCTACACTGTCCCTATCAAACACTTCCAGGACAGGTACAGCACGGGGTTAGATACAGAGTAAAGCTCCCTCTACACTGTCCCCCATCATACACTCCCAGGACAGGTACAGCACGGGGTGAGATACAGAGTAAAGCTCCCTCTACACTGTCCCTATCAAACACCCAGGACAGGTACAGCACGGGGTTAGATACAGAGTAAAGCTCCCTCTACACTGTCCCCATCAAACACTCCCAGGACAGGTACAGCACGGGGTTAGATACAGAGTAAAGCTCCCTCTACACTGTCCCCATCAAACACTCCCAGGACAGGGACAGCACGGGGTTAGATACAGAGTAAAGCTCCCTCTACACTGTCCCCATCAAACACTCCCAGGACAGGGACAGCACGGGGTTAGATACAGAGTAAAGCTCCCTCTACACTGTCCCCATGAAACACACCCAGGACAGGTACAGCACGGGGTTAGATACAGAGTAAAGCTCCCTCTACACTGTCCCTATCAAGCACTTCCAGGACAGGTACAGCACGGGGTTCGATACAGAGTAAAGCTCCCTCTACACTGTCCCCCATCAAACACTCCCAGGACAGGTACAGCACGGGGTGAGATACAGAGTAAAGCTCCCTCTACACTGTCCCCATCAAACACTCCCAGGACAGGTACAGCACGGGGTGAGATACAGAGTATAGCTCCCTCTACACTGTCCCCATCAAACACTCCCAGGACAGGTACAGCACGGGGTTAGATACAGAGTAAAGCTCCCTCTACACTGTCCCCATCAAACACTCCCAGGACAGGGACAGCACGGGGTGAGATACAGAGTAAAGCTCCCTCTACACTGTCCCCATCAAACACTCCCAGGACAGGTACAGCACGGGGTGAGATACAGAGTAAAGCTCCCTCTAAACTGTCCCCATCAAACACTCCCAGGACAGGTCCAGCACGGGGTGAGATACAGAGTAAAGCTCCCTCTAAACAGTCCCCATCAAACATTCCCAGGACAGGTACAGCACAGGGTTAGATACAGAGTAAAGCTCCCTCTACACTGTCCCCATCAAACACTCCCAGGACAGGTACAGCATGGGGTTAGATACAGAGTAAAGCTCCCTCTACACTGTCCTCATCAAACACTCCCAGGACAGGTACAGCACGGGGTTAGATACAGAGTAAAGCCCCCTCGACACTGTCCCCATCAAACACTCCCAGGACAGGTACAGCACGGGGTTAGATACAGAGTAAAGCTCCCTCTACACTGTCCCCCATCAAACACTCCCAGGGCAGGTACAGCACGGGGTTAGATACAGAGTAAAGCTCCCTCTACACTGTCCCCATCAAACACTCCCAGGACAGGTTAGCACGGGGTTAGATACAGAGTAAAGCTCCCTCTACACTGTCCCCATCAAACACTCCCAGGACAGGTACAGCATGGGTTAGATACAGAGTAAAGCTCCCTCTGCACTGTCCCCATCAAACACTCCCAGGACAGGTACAGCACGGGGTTAGATACAGAGTAAAGCTCTCTCTACACTGTCCCCATCAAACACTCCCAGGACAGGTACAGCACGGGGTTAGATACAGAGTAAAGCTCCCTCTACACTGTCCCCATCAAACACTCCCAGGACAGGTACAGCACGGGGTTAGATACAGAGTAAAGCTCTCTCTACACTGTCCCCATCAAACACTCCCAGGACAGGTACAGCACGGGGTTAGATACAGAGTAAAGCTCTCTCTACACTATCCCCCATCAAACACTCCCAGGACAGGGACAGCACGGGGTTAGATACAGAGTAAAGCTCCCTCTACACTGTCCCCATCAAACACTCCCAGGACAGGGACAGCACGGGGTTAGATACAGAGTAAAGCTCCCTCCACACTATCCCCCATCAAACACTCCCAGGACAGGGACAGCACGGGGTTAGATACTGAGTAAAGCTCCCTCTACACTATCCCCCATCAAACACTCCCAGGACAGGGACAGCACGGGGTTAGATACAGAGTAAAGCTCCCTCTACACTATCCCCATCAAACACTCCCAGGACAGGTACAGCACGGGGTTAGATACAGAGTAAAGCTCCCTCTACACTGTCCCCATCAAACACTCCCAGGACAGGTACAGCACGGGGTTAGATACAGAGTAAAGCTCCCTCTACACTGTCCCCATCAAACACTCCCAGGACAGGTACAGCATGGGTTAGATACAGAGTAAAGCTCCCTCTGCACTGTCCCCATCAAACACTCCCAGGACAGGTACAGCACGGGGTTAGATACAGAGTAAAGCTCTCTCTACATTGTCCCCATCAAACACTCCCAGGACAGGTACAGCACGGGGTTAGATACAGAGTAAAGCTCCCTCTGCACTGTCCCCATCAAACACTCCCAGGACAGGTACAGCACGGGGTTAGATACAGAGTAAAGCTCTCTCTACATTGTCCCCATCAAACACTCCCAGGACAGGTACAGCACGGGGTTAGATACAGAGTAAAGCTCCCTCTACACTGTCCCCATCAAACACTCCCAGGACAGGTACAGCACGGGGTTAGATACAGAGTAAAGCTCTCTCTACACTGTCCCCATCAAACACTCCCAGGACAGGTACAGCACGGGGTTAGATACAGAGTAAAGCTCCCTCTACAGTATCCCCCATCAAACACTCCCAGGACATGGACAGCACGGGGTTAGATACAGAGTAAAGCTCCCTCTACACTGTCCCCATCAAACACTCCCAGGGCAGGTACAGCACGGGGTTAGATACAGAGTAAAGCTCCCTCTACACTGTCCCCATCAAACACTCCCAGGACAGGTACAGCACGGGGTTAGATACAGAGTAAAGCTCCCTCTACACTGTCCCCATCAAACACTCCCAGGACAGGTACAGCACGGGGTTAGATACAGAGTAAAGCTCCCTCTACACTGTCCCCATCAAACACTCCCAGGACAGGTACAGCACGGGGTTAGATACAGAGTAAAGCTCCCTCTACACTGTCCCCATCAAACACTCCCAGGACAGGGACAGCACGGGGTTAGATACAGAGTAAAGCTCCCTCTCCACTTTCCCCGTCAAACACTCCCAGGACAGGGACAGCACGGGGTTAGATACAGAGTAAAGCTCCCTCTCCACTGTCCCCCATCAAACACTCCCAGAACAGGTACAGCACGGGGTTAGATACAGAGTAAAGCTCCCTCGACACTGTCCCCCATCAAACACTCCCAGGACAGGTACAGCACGGGGTTAGATACAGTGTAAAGCTCCCTCTACACTGTCCCCATCAAACACTCCCAGGACAGGTACAGCATGGGTTAGATACAGAGTAAAGCTCCCTCTACACTGTCCCCATCAAACACTCCCAGGGCAGGTACAGCACGGGGTTAGATACAGAGTAAAGCTCCCTCTACACTGTCCCCCCATCAAACACTCCCAGGACAGGTACAGCACGGGGTTAGATACAGAGTAAAGCTCCCTCTACACTGTCCCCATCAAACACTCCCAGGACAGGTACAGCACGGGGTTAGATACAGAGTAAAGCTCCCTCTACACTGTCCCCATCAAACACTCCCAGGACAGGTACAGCACGGGGTTAGATACAGAGTAAAGCTCCCTCTACACTGTCCCCATCAAACACTCCCAGGACAGGGACAGCACGGGGTTAGATACAGAGTAAAGCTCCCTCTCCACTTTCCCCGTCAAACACTCCCAGGACAGGGACAGCACGGGGTTAGATACAGAGTAAAGCTCCCTCTCCACTGTCCCCCATCAAACACTCCCAGAACAGGTACAGCACGGGGTTAGATACAGAGTAAAGCTCCCTCTACACTGTCCCCCATCAAACACTCCCAGGACAGGTACAGCACGGGGTTAGATACAGTGTAAAGCTCCCTCTACACTGTCCCCATCAAACACTCCCAGGACAGGTACAGCACAGGGGTAGATACAGAGTAAAGCTCCCTCTACACTGTCCACATCAAACACTCCCAGGACAGGTACAGCACGGAGTTAGATACAGAGTAAAGCTCCCTCTACACTGTCCCCCATCAAACACTCCCAGGACAGGTACAGCACGGGGTTAGATACAGAGTAAAGCTCCCTCTACACTGTCCCCATCAAACACTCCCAGGACAGGTACAGCACGGGGTTAGATACAGAGTAAAGCTCCCTCTACACTGTCCCCCATCAAACACTCCCAGGACAGGTACAGCACGGGGTGAGATACAGAGTAAAGCTCCCTCGACACTGTCCCCATCAAACAGTCCCAGGACAGGAACAGCAGGGGGTTAGATACAGAACAAATCTCCCTCGACACTCTCCCACCAAACACTCCCAGGACAGGGACAGCACGGGGTTAGATACAGAGTAAAGCTCCCTCTACACTGTCCCCCATCAAACACTCCCAGGACAGGTACAGCACGGGGTTAGATACAGAGTAAAGCTCCCTCTACACTGTCCCTATCAAACACCCAGGACAGGTACAGCACGGGGTTAGATACAGAGTAAAGCTCCCTCTACACTGTCCCCATCAAACACTCCCAGGACAGGTACAGCACGGGGTTAGATACAGAGTAAAGCTCCCTCTACACTGTCCCCATCAAACACTCCCAGGACAGGGACAGCACGGGGTTAGTTACAGAGTAAAGCTCCCTCTACACTGTCCCCCATCAAACACTCCCAGGACAGGTACAGCACGGGGTTAGATACAGAGTAAAGCTCCCTCTACACTGTCCCCATCAAACACTCCCAGGACAGGGACAGCACGGGGTTAGATACAGAGTCAAGCTCCCTCTACACTGTCCCCCATCAAACACTCCCAGGACAGGTACAGCACGGGGTTAGATACAGAGTAAAGCTCCCTCTACACTGTCCCCATGAAACACACCCAGGACAGGGACAGCACTGGGTTAGATACAGAGTAAAGCTCCCTCTACACTGTCCCTATCAAACACTTCCAGGACAGGTACAGCACGGGGTTAGATACAGAGTAAAGCTCCCTCTACACTGTCCCCCATCATACACTCCCAGGACAGGTACAGCACGGAGTGAGATACAGAGTAAAGCTCCCTCTACACTGTCCCTATCAAACACCCAGGACAGGTACAGCACGGGGTTAGATACAGAGTAAAGCTCCCTCTACACTGTCCCCATCAAACACTCCCAGGACAGGTACAGCACGGGGTTAGATACAGAGTAAAGCTCCCTCTACACTGTCCCCATCAAACACTCCCAGGACAGGGACAGCACGGGGTTAGATACAGAGTAAAGCTCCCTCTACACTGTCCCCATCAAACACTCCCAGGACAGTGACAGCACGGGGTTAGATACAGAGTAAAGCTCCCTCTACACTGTCCCCATGAAACACACCCAGGACAGGTACAGCACGGGGTTAGATACAGAGTAAAGCTCCCTCTACACTGTCCCCATCAAACACTTCCAGGACAGGTACAGCACGGGGTTCGATACAGAGTAAAGCTCCCTCTACACTGTCCCCCATCAAACACTCCCAGGACAGGTACAGCACGGGGTGAGATACAGAGTAAAGCTCCCTCTACACTGTCCCCATCAAACACTCCCAGGACAGGTACAGCACGGGGTGAGATACAGAGTATAGCTCCCTCTACACTGTCCCCATCAAACACTCCCAGGACAGGTACAGCACGGGGTTAGATACAGAGTAAAGCTCCCTCTACACTGTCCCCATCAAACACTCCCAGGACAGGGACAGCACGGGGTGAGATACAGAGTAAAGCTCCCTCTACACTGTCCCCATCAAACACTCCCAGGACAGGTACAGCACGGGGTGAGATACAGAGTAAAGCTCCCTCTAAACTGTCCCCATCAAACACTCCCAGGACAGGTACAGCACGGGGTGAGATACAGAGTAAAGCTCCCTCTAAACAGTCCCCATCAAACACTCCCAGGACAGGTACAGCACAGGGTTAGATACAGAGTAAAGCTCCCTCTACACTGTCCCCATCAAACACTCCCAGGACAGGTACAGCATGGGGTTAGATACAGAGTAAAGCTCCCTCTACACTGTCCTCATCAAACACTCCCAGGACAGGTACAGCACGGGGTTAGATACAGAGTAAAGCCCCCTCGACACTGTCCCCATCAAACACTCCCAGGACAGGTACAGCACGGGGTTAGATACAGAGTAAAGCTCCCTCTACACTGTCCCCCATCAAACACTCCCAGGGCAGGTACAGCACGAGGTTAGATACAGAGTAAAGCTCCCTCTACACTGTCCCCATCAAACACTCCCAGGACAGGTTAGCACGGGGTTAGATACAGAGTAAAGCTCCCTCTACACTGTCCCCATCAAACACTCCCAGGACAGGTACAGCATGGGTTAGATACAGAGTAAAGCTCCCTCTGCACTGTCCCCATCAAACACTCCCAGGACAGGTACAGCACGGGGTTAGATACAGAGTAAAGCTCTCTCTACACTGTCCCCATCAAACACTCCCAGGACAGGTACAGCACGGGGTTAGATACAGAGTAAAGCTCCCTCTACACTGTCCCCATCAAACACTCCCAGGACAGGTACAGCACGGGGTTAGATACAGAGTAAAGATCTCTCTAAACTGTCCCCATCAAACACTCCCAGGACAGGTACAGCACGGGGTTAGATACAGAGTAAAGCTCTCTCTACACTATCCCCCATCAAACACTCCCAGGACAGGGACAGCACGGGGTTAGATACAGAGTAAAGCTCCCTCTACACTGTCCCCATCAAACACTCCCAGGACAGGGACAGCACGGGGTTAGATACAGAGTAAAGCTCCCTCCACACTATCCCCCATCAAACACTCCCAGGACAGGGACAGCACGGGGTTAGATACTGAGTAAAGCTCCCTCTACACTATCCCCCATCAAACACTCCCAGGACAGGGACAGCACGGGGTTAGATACAGAGTAAAGCTCCCTCTACACTATCCCCATCAAACACTCCCAGGACAGGTACAGCACGGGGTTAGATACAGAGTAAAGCTCCCTCTACACTGTCCCCATCAAACACTCCCAGGACAGGTACAGCACGGGGTTAGATACAGAGTAAAGCTCCCTCTACACTGTCCCCCATCAAACACTCCCAGGACAGGTACAGCACGGGGTTAGGTACAGAGTAAAGCTCCCTCGACACTGTCCCCATCAAACAGTCCCAGGACAGGTACAGCACGGGGTTAGATACAGAACAAATCTCCCTCGACACTCTCCCACCAAACACTCCCAGGACAGGGACAGCACGGGGTTAGATACAGAGTAAAGCTCCCTCTACACTGTCCTCATCAAACACTCCCAGGACAGGTACAGCACGGGGTTAGATAGAGAGTAAAGCTCCCTCTACACTGTCCCCATCAAACACTCCCAGGACAGGGACAGCACGGGGTTAGATACAGAGTAAAGCTCCCTCTACACTGTCCCCATCAAACACTCCCAGGACAGGTACAGCACGGGGTTAGATACAGAGTAAAGCTCCCTCTACACTGTCCCCATCAAACACTCCCAGGACAGGTACAGCACGGGGTTAGATACAGAGTAAAGCTCCCTCTACACTGTCCTCATCAAACACTCCCAGGACAGGTACAGCACGGGGTTAGATAGAGAGTAAAGCTCCCTCTACACTGTCCCCATCAAACACTCCCAGGACAGGGACAGCACGGGGTTAGATGCAGAGTAAAGCTCCCTCGACACTGTCCCCATCAAACACTCCCAGGACAGGTACAGCACGGGGTTAGATACAGAGTAAAGCTCCCTCTACACTGTCCCCCATCAAACACTCCCAGGGCAGGTACAGCACGGGGTTAGATACAGAGTAAAGCTCCCTCTACACTGTCCCCATCAAACACTCCCAGGACAGGTTAGCACGGGGTTAGATACAGAGTAAAGCTCCCTCTACACTGTCCCCATCAAACACTCCCAGGACAGGTGCAGCATGGGTTAGATACAGAGTAAAGCTCCCTCTACACTGTCCCCATCAAACACTCCCAGGACAGGTACAGCACGGGGTTAGATACAGAGTAAAGCTCCCTCTACACTGTCCCCATCAAACACTCTCAGGACAGGTACAGCACGGGGTAAGATACAGAGTAAAGCTCCCTCTACACTGTCCCCATCAAACACTCCCAGGACAGGTACAGCACGGGGTTAGATACAGAGTAAAGCTCCCTCTGCACTGTCCCCATCAAACACTCCCAGGACAGTGACAGCACGGGGTTAGATACAGAGTAAAGCTCCCTCTACACTGCCCCCATCAAACACTCCCAGGACAGGTACAGCACGGGGTTAGATACAGAGTAAAGCTCCCTCTACACTGTCCCCATCAAACACTCCCAGGACAGGTACAGCACGGGGTTAGATACAGAGTAAAGCTCCCTCTACACTGTCCCCATCAAACACTCCCAGGACAGTTACAGCACGGGGTTAGATACAGAGTAAAGCTCCCTCTACACTGTCCCCATCAAACACTCCCAGGACAGGTACAGCACGGGGTTAGATACAGAGTAAAGATCTCTCTAAACTGTCCCCATCAAACACTCCCAGGACAGGTACAGCACGGGGTTAGATACAGAGTAAAGCTCTCTCTACACTATCCCCCATCAAACACTCCCAGGACAGGGACAGCACGGGGTTAGATACAGAGTAAAGCTCCCTCTACACTGTCCCCATCAAACACTCCCAGGACAGGGACAGCACGGGGTTAGATACAGAGTAAAGCTCCCTCCACACTATCCCCCATCAAACACTCCCAGGACAGGGACAGCACGGGGTTAGATACTGAGTAAAGCTCCCTCTACACTATCCCCCATCAAACACTCCCAGGACAGGGACAGCACGGGGTTAGATACAGAGTAAAGCTCCCTCTACACTATCCCCATCAAACACTCCCAGGACAGGTACAGCACGGGGTTAGATACAGAGTAAAGCTCCCTCTACACTGTCCCCATCAAACACTCCCAGGACAGGTACAGCACGGGGTTAGATACAGAGTAAAGCTCCCTCTACACTGTCCCCCATCAAACACTCCCAGGACAGGTACAGCACGGGGTTAGGTACAGAGTAAAGCTCCCTCGACACTGTCCCCATCAAACAGTCCCAGGACAGGTACAGCACGGGGTTAGATACAGAACAAATCTCCCTCGACACTCTCCCACCAAACACTCCCAGGACAGGGACAGCACGGGGTTAGATACAGAGTAAAGCTCCCTCTACACTGTCCTCATCAAACACTCCCAGGACAGGTACAGCACGGGGTTAGATAGAGAGTAAAGCTCCCTCTACACTGTCCCCATCAAACACTCCCAGGACAGGGACAGCACGGGGTTAGATACAGAGTAAAGCTCCCTCTACACTGTCCCCATCAAACACTCCCAGGACAGGTACAGCACGGGGTTAGATACAGAGTAAAGCTCCCTCTACACTGTCCCCATCAAACACTCCCAGGACAGGTACAGCACGGGGTTAGATACAGAGTAAAGCTCCCTCTACACTGTCCTCATCAAACACTCCCAGGACAGGTACAGCACGGGGTTAGATAGAGAGTAAAGCTCCCTCTACACTGTCCCCATCAAACACTCCCAGGACAGGGACAGCACGGGGTTAGATGCAGAGTAAAGCTCCCTCGACACTGTCCCCATCAAACACTCCCAGGACAGGTACAGCACGGGGTTAGATACAGAGTAAAGCTCCCTCTACACTGTCCCCCATCAAACACTCCCAGGGCAGGTACAGCACGGGGTTAGATACAGAGTAAAGCTCCCTCTACACTGTCCCCATCAAACACTCCCAGGACAGGTTAGCACGGGGTTAGATACAGAGTAAAGCTCCCTCTACACTGTCCCCATCAAACACTCCCAGGACAGGTGCAGCATGGGTTAGATACAGAGTAAAGCTCCCTCTACACTGTCCCCATCAAACACTCCCAGGACAGGTACAGCACGGGGTTAGATACAGAGTAAAGCTCCCTCTACACTGTCCCCATCAAACACTCTCAGGACAGGTACAGCACGGGGTAAGATACAGAGTAAAGCTCCCTCTACACTGTCCCCATCAAACACTCCCAGGACAGGTACAGCACGGGGTTAGATACAGAGTAAAGCTCCCTCTGCACTGTCCCCATCAAACACTCCCAGGACAGTGACAGCACGGGGTTAGATACAGAGTAAAGCTCCCTCTACACTGCCCCCATCAAACACTCCCAGGACAGGTACAGCACGGGGTTAGATACAGAGTAAAGCTCCCTCTACACTGTCCCCATCAAACACTCCCAGGACAGGTACAGCACGGGGTTAGATACAGAGTAAAGCTCCCTCTACACTGTCCCCATCAAACACTCCCAGGACAGTTACAGCACGGGGTTAGATACAGAGTAAAGCTCCCTCTACACTGTCCCCATCAAACACTCCCAGGACAGGTACAGCACGGGGTTAGATACAGAGTAAAGCTCCCTCTACACTGTCCCCATCAAACACTCCCAGGACAGGTACAGCACGGGGTTAGATACAGAGTAAAGCTCCCTCTACACTGTCCCCATCAAACACTCCCAGGACAGGTACAGCACGGGGTTAGATACAGAGTAAAGCTCCCTCTACACTGTCCCCATCAAACACTCCCACGACAGGTACAGCACGGGGTTAGATACAGAGTAAAGCTCCCTCTACACTGTCCCCATCAAACACTCCCAGGACAGGTACAGCACGGGGTTAGATACAGAGTAAAGCTCCCTCTACACTGTCCCCATCAAACACTCCCAGGACAGGTACAGCACGGGGTTAGATACAGAGTAAAGCTCCCTCTACACTGTCCCCATCAAACACTCCCAGGACAGGGACAGCACGGGGTTAGATACAGAGTAAAGCTCCCTCTACACTGTCCCCATCAAACACTCCCAGGACAGGTACAGCACGGGGTTAGATACAGAGTAAAGCTCCCTCTACACTGTCCCCATCAAACACTCCCAGGACAGGTACAGCACGGGGTTAGATACAGAGTAAAGCTCCCTCTACACTGCCCCCATCAAACACTCCCAGGACAGGTACAGCACGGGGTGAGATACAGAGGAAAGCTCCCTCTACACTATCCCCATCAAACACTCCCAGGACAGGTACAGCACGGGGTTAGATACAGAGTAAAGCTCCCTCTACACTGTCCCCATCAAACACTCCCAGGACAGGTGCAGCATGGGGTTAGATACAGAGTAAAGCTCCCTCTACACTGTCCCCATCAAACACTCCCAGGACAGGTACAGCACGGGGTTAGATACAGAGTAAAGCTCCCTCTACACTGTCCCCATCAAACACTCCCAGGACAGGTACAGCACGGGGTAAGATATAGAGTAAAGCTCCCTCTACACTGTCCCCATCAAACACTCCCAGGACAGGTACAGCACGGGGTTCGATACAGAGTAAAGCTCCCTCTACACTGTCCCCATCAAACACTCCCAGGACAGGTACAGCACGGGGTTAGATACAGAGTAAAGCTCCCTCTACACTGTCCCCATCAAACACTACCAGGACAGGTGCAGCATGGGGTTAGATACAGAGTAAAGCTCCCTCTACACTGTCCCCATCAAACACTCCCAGGACAGGTACAGCACGGGGTTAGATACAGAGTAAAGCTCCCTCTACACTGTCCCCATCAAACACTCCCAGGACAGGGACAGCACGGGGTTAGATACAGAGTAAAGCTCCCTCTACACTGTCCCCATCAAACACTCCCAGGACAGGGACAGCACGGGGTTAGATACAGAGTGAAGCTCCCTCTACACTGTCCTCATCAAACACTCCCAGGACAGGTACAGCACGGGGTTAGATAGAGAGTAAAGCTCCCTCTACACTGTCCCCATCAAACACTCCCAGGACAGGTACAGCACGGGGTTAGATACAG
>NW_027592305.1:0-5000 GCF_964213995.1 Mustelus asterias
GGGTGCAAATGAACAGCAGCGGGGAAAACAACTTCGTGGGAACTCATTAACCAGTTTCGTGGGAACTCATTAACCAGTTTCGTGGGAACTCATTAACCAGTTTCGGGAAAACGTCCACCAAAGGCGGGGAAAGCATCAACCAACGGCGGGGAAGCCATTGTCCAACAGACGGGAGCACATTAAGCAGCTGCCCTTAGTATCAGGAGCAGCGGGGATCAGAGTAAGCAACAGCCGGGAAAAGATCAGCCAACCGCGGGGGAACTCATTAACCAGTTTCGTGGGAACTCATTAACCAGTTTCGGGAAAACTTCCACCAAAGGCGGGGAAAACATGCACCAACGGCGGGGAAGCCATTGTCCAACAGGGGGGAGCACATTAAGCAGCTGCCCTTAGTATCAGGAGCAGCGGGGTACAAATGAACCAGCAGCGGGGAAAAAAACTTCGTGGGAACTCATTAACCAGTTTCGTGGGAACTCATTAACCAGTTTCGGGAAAACTTCCACCAAAGGCGGGGAAAACATGCACCAACGGCGGGGAAGCCATTGTCCAACAGGGGGAGCACATTAAGCAGCTGCCCTTAGTATCAGGAGCAGCGGGGTACAAATGAACCAGCAGCGGGGAAAACAACTTCGTGGGAACTCATTAACCAGTTTCGTGGGAACTCATTAACCAGTTTCGGGAAAACGTCCACCAAAGGCGGGGAAAGCATCAACCAACGGCGGGGAAGCCATTGTCCAACAGGGGGAAGTACATTAAGCAGCTGCCCTTAGTATCAGGAGCAGCGGGGTACAAATGAACCAGCAGCGGGGAAGCAACTTCGTGGGAACTCATTAACCAGTTTCGTGGGAACTCATTAACCAGTTTCGGGAAAACATCAACCAGAGGCGGGGAAAGCATCAACCAACGGCGGGGAAGCCATTGTCCTACAGTGGGGAGCACATTAAGCAGCTGCCCTTAGTATCAGGAGCCGCGGGGATCAGATTAAGCAACAGCCGGGAAAAGATCAGCCAACCGCGGGGGAACTCATTAACCAGTTTCGTGGGAACTCATTAACCAGTTTCTGGGGAACTCATTAACCAGTTTCGGGAAATCCTCCACCAAAGGCGGGGAAAGCATCGACCAACGGCCGGGAAGCCTTTGTCCAACAGTGGGGAGCACATTAAGCAGCTGCCCTTAGTCTCAGGAGCAGCGGGGTACAAATGAACCAGCAGCGGGGAAAACAACTTCGTGGGAACTCATTAACCAGTTTCGTGGAACTCATTAACCAGTTTCGGGAAAACATCCACCAGAGGCGGGTAAAGCATCAACCAACGGCGGGGAAGCCATTGTCCAACAGGGGGCAGTACATTAAGCAGCTGCCCTAAGTATCAGGAGCAGCGGGGATCAGATTAAGCAACAGCCGGGAAAAGATCAACCAACCGCGGGGGAACTCATTAACCAGTTTCGTGGGAACTCATTAACCAGTTTCGGGGGAACTCATTAACCAGTTTCGGGAAAACATCAACCAGAGGCGGGGAAAGCATCAACCAACGGCGGGGAAGCCTTCGTCCAACAGGGGGGAGCACATTAAGCAGCTGCCCTTAGTATCAGGAGCAGCGGGGTGCAAATGAACCAGCAGCGGGGAAAACAACTTCGTGGGAACTCATTAACCAGTTTCGTGGGAACTCATTAACCAGTTTCGGGAAAACATCCACCAGAGGCGGGTAAAGCATCAACCAACGGCGG
Organism: Mustelus asterias; assembly: GCF_964213995.1. Lineage (NCBI taxonomy): Eukaryota > Metazoa > Chordata > Chondrichthyes > Carcharhiniformes > Triakidae > Mustelus > Mustelus asterias. Next base: position 1,726 of record NW_027592305.1, read on the forward strand.
GGAAGCCATTGTCCAACAGGGGGCAGTACATTAAGCAGCTGCCCTTAGTATCAGGAGCTGCGGGGATCAGACTAAGCAACAGCCGGGAAAACATTAACCAACTTCGGGGGAACTCATTAACCAATTATTTGATGACCGGTAGGCGGCGCTCTATCGGCTTCGGCGACCGGCGGGTGGCGGTTCGGGGTCGTGGCGACCCGGGGCGAGGCGGCCCGGCCGTTGAAATCGCGAAAAAACGCGTTTTTAAAAAGAACCGTCGGTCCCCATCGGGATGGATTTGACCCCCTCATGCCGCCGTCGGGACCTCTTCGGCGGCATGACTACCGGAGGTGTTCCCGCCGAGGTGGACACTTGCATTTTCTGGCACGGTGGGTTGGCGGGGTACCTGCAGAATAGCAGGAAGGGCGATGGCAATGACATGTGGCAACTCATTAACCAGTTTTGACTTTGCTGCATTGAAGGCGGAAAATCGAAACAGGGCCCCGCTCGAGCCCCCAGGTCTGCCGGGACCGCACCGGGCCGCCGCCCCGACGGCCGTTCGGCCAGAATGGGCTAGTATTTCTCCGGATTTTTGGCCGTTTTTCCGACTTTTTCGGACGTCGGAAAAGCGGCGGCCTGGCCACCGGCCGCGGCCGGGGGTGCCTTCCCTCGAGCGAGGGCCCGGAATTCACCCGTTTGCAGCCCCGGAGGAGCTCCGCCGGCGGCCGGAATGGTTGAGACCATCGGCCGCGCTGAACGGAGCTCGGGTAACTCATTAACCAAACTGGACTTGGCCCCTGGCGCAGGAGGGGGGTCCAGGTGAGGGCTGGCAGGCCGTGGCCACCCGGCAGCAGTGATGCACCCGCGATGGCGGTAGTCCTTCCGATTCGGAGGCTCCCTGGCCCCGCAGAGCAAAAAATGGGAGCCGCACGGAGCTCTATGAAGTCAGATCCGGTCGGTGGTGGCGGGGCAGGGTGCACGGTTTCCCGCAGAGCTCGGCGGATCCGTCCCGCCGAGGTGGCCACTCGCATTTTCTGGCAGGGGAGTCCCGAGGCTGGTTAACCAGTTACCCCCGGAAGTGGGGATGGAGTTGAGATTGAACCGTTTTGCGGGGCCTCCGGGCCCCTTCCCCGGTAGGACTACCGGGGCACACCCCGCCGAGGTGGCCACTTGCATTTTCTGGCACGGGGGGTTGGCGGGGTACCTGCAGAATAGCAGGAAGGCGATGGCAATGACATGTGGCAACTCATTAACCAGTTTTGACTTTGCTGCATTGAAGGCGGAAAATCGAAACAGGGCCCCGCTCGAGCCCCCAGGTCTGCCGGGACCGCACCGGGCCCGCCGCCCCGACGGCCGTTCGGCCAGATTGGGCTAGTATTTCCCCGGATTTTCGGCCGTTTTTCCGACTTTTTCGGCCGTCGGAAAAGCGGCGGCCTGGGCACCGGCCGCGGCCGGGGGTGCCTTCCCCTCGAGCGAGGGCCCGGACCTCACCCGGTTGCAGCCCCGGGTGGGGCTCCGCCGGCGGCCGGAATGGTTGAGACCATCGGCCGCGCTGAACGGAGGTCTGGTAAATCATTAACCAAACTGGACTTAGTCTCTGGCAAGAGAGATGGTCCAGCCGACGGGCACGACCGAGGGCCCGGACCTCACCCGGCTGCAGCCCCGGGTGGGGCTCCGCCGGCGGCCGGAATGGTTGAGACCATCGGCCGCGCTGAACGGAGGTCTGGTAAATCATTAACCAAACTGGACTTAGTCTCTGGCAAGAGAGATGGTCCAGCCGACGGGCACGACCGAGGGCCCGGACCTCACCCGGTTGCAGCCCCGGGTGGAGCTCCGCCGGCGGCCGGAATGGTTGAGACCATCGGCCGCGCTGAACGGAGGTCTGGTAAATCATTAACCAAACTGGACTTAGTCTCTGGCAAGAGAGATGGTCCAGCCGACGGGCACGACCGAGGGCCCCGGACCTCACCCGGTTGCAGCCCCGGGTGGAGCTCCGCCGGCGGCCGGAATGGTTGAGACCATCGGCCGCGCTGAACGGAGCTCTGGTAAATCATTAACCAAACTGGACTTAGTCTCTGGCAAGAGAGATGGTCCAGCCGACGGGCACGACCGAGGGCCCCGGACCTCACCCGGTTGCAGCCCCGGGTGGAGCTCCGCCGGCGGCCGGAATGGTTGAGACCATCGGCCGCGCTGAACGGAGCTCTGGTAAATCATTAACCAAACTGGACTTAGTCTCTGCAAGAGAGATGGTCCAGCCGACGGGCACGACCGAGGGCCCCGGACCTCACCCGGTTGCAGCCCCGGGTGGAGCTCCGCCGGCGGCCGGAATGGTTGAGACCATCGGCCGCGCTGAACGGAGCTCTGGTAAATCATTAACCAAACTGGACTTAGTCTCTGGCAAGAGAGATGGTCCAGCCGACGGGCACGACCGAGGGCCCCGGACCTCACCCGGTTGCAGCCCCGGGTGGAGCTCCGCCGGCGGCAGGAATGGTTGAGACCATCGGCCGCGCTGAACGGAGCTCTGGTAAATCATTAACCAAACTGGACTTAGTCTCTGGCAAGAGAGATGGTCCAGACGACGGGCACGGTGGCAGAGTTAGCCGAACTTGACTTAGCCTCTGGCCGCAGAGAGGGTCCATCAAACGGGGCACGGTGGGAGATTAAGCCGCACTAGGCTCAGGCTCTGGCCACGGGAGGGTGGCCCAGGTGTGAGCCGGCAGTAAATGGTGAACCAGTGAAAAGCCAGCACCCGAGGGTGCGGTTGTGCTGCCGACTTGGAGGCTCCCTGTGCCCGCAGAGCAAAAATGTGAGCACAGACGGAAGTCTATGAAGTCAGATCCGGTCGGCGGTCGCCAGGCTCGGTGCATGGTTTCCCGCAGAGGTTGGTGGATCCGTCCCGCCGAGGTGGGCACCTGCATTTTCTGGCACAAGTGTCCGGAGGCTGGTTAATGAGTTGCCGCCGGTAGCCCGCATGGAGTTGCGATTGACCCGTTTTGCGGGCCCCCCAGGCCTCATTCTCGGTAGGACTACCGGGCCGCACCCCGCCGAGGTGGACACCTGCATTTTCTGGCAGGGGGGGTTGGCGGGGTGCCCGGGGATTTTCGGGAACTCGTTTTTCAGAACATTTTTTGGCTAGCGGTGTCAGTTTGAAAGTACCCAGGAAAGTGCTACTTCACAAAAGGGGACTTTTTCCAAATATATAACCTCTTGAAGAGCACCTCAGTGTCGGAGGGGGCAGACACTTTACTTCATTTATGGCTAATTCCTCGGGTACGTTCTGGAAAACGGACAGAGTT
>NW_027592305.1:10000-15000 GCF_964213995.1 Mustelus asterias
CCGTTCTAGCTGCTCGTTTGGTCCCTCGCCCGCCAGCAGACCGTTCCGCCGACGGTGCTCCTCCTCCGCAGCGACTTCTGCCTAGCCCCTCTGCCGGGTGCGATGTCTCCGGCGTCCGCACCGATCCTCGGCATTGGTGCCGCACACGCAACGCCTGCGTCGTTGGAAGGGCTTCGCCGTTGGCGTCGCACACAGCCCTGTGGGGGTGTCTTTGCAGTCCGTCCGAGAGGTGGGGGCACGCACGGCAACACGGCCGGCCTGCCTGCTTGGGACGATGCGGTCCTTTCGTTCAGCGGTTCCACGGTTTGGCCGGCGCGAGCAGATGCTTGGGGGGAGACGGTGGCGTCAGCCACGCACTCACTCTGCTTCTGCAGTCCGGTCCACTCCGCCCGTTCTAGCTGCTCGTTTGGTCCCTCGCCCTCCAGCAGACCGTTCCGCCGACGGTGCTCCTCCTCCGCAGCGACTTCTGCCTAGCCCCTCTGCCGGGTGCGATGTCTCCGGCGTCCGCACCGATCCTCGGCACGGCGCGGGTGCGCACCTGTGGGCCGCCGCCCCGTGCTCCACGTCCGTCCGTGTGTGCCCGCTGTGGGGACCGTCTTCCTCTCGCCTGGGCGACGGCTTGCGGGCTGCGACGTGACCTTGCCACCGCCTTGCAGCATTACATCCGCAGTTGAAACGAAGAGAGCTGCTGCGGGCTTGGGTGCTTGTCCTGGCGGCTTGTCGACGGGACCACGGTGAACGGCCACTGTGTGACTCCGCAGGGAGACGTTCTGGTGCAGTCAGGGGCCTTTTTGTCTCCCGCCGCGGTGAAGCTTTGGTCGCATTCTAGTCACTCTCTCTTCAATCCCGGTACGGGGTACCTGTTCATGCTCACCATTCCTCGAGCACCCGCGTGCAGAGGGTGGGTGCGAGGTTTAAAGATTCGTGGTCCGCCTGTCGGTCCGGTCTCGTGCTGACTTGAGCGAGTGTCCTCCGCGTTCGAGAGAATGTGCCTGTCCGCGGGGGCAGCCGCGCTTGCGAGCGTTCCGCCGCGCCCCCTTCCCCAGCCCGCCGAGGTTGGGGCGTGCGGGGTCGGCTTGCGCCCGTAGCGTCGGCCTGTCCTCCGCGGCTTGCACCCGACTCAGTCCGCTGCGGCCTCGCCTCGACTCTCGAGCCTTCCGACAGACGGTGACACCAGAGAACTCTGCCTCTGGCTGTTGCGGGGCGTGACGGCGCGTGTCGGGCTCCGGCCCGTCACCCACGCCGGCACTCAACGCCTGCGAGCGCCCTGTTTCCTCCGAGAAAGGTTTTTCGCTTGATTGTCGCTCGAGTGCGTGTGCCTCCGGGGCTCACGCCGTGGTACGCGCCAGGCTGGGGCTCCACCGTCACGTCGGCGGGGGAGCGTTTAGCGCGTCCCAGGATCGGACAACCTCTCCGGGGGCCCGAGCCGAAACCCGACACGGTATAAAAGTCGTAACAAGGTTTCTGTTGGTGAACACGTTGTGAAGGATCTTTGTCGGCCGGGGGCCCGCCACCTCTCCGGGGAGGGCGGCCCGTCACTCCTTGAACGCGAAGGCTGGCGCCGGTTGGGCCAGGCAGGAGAGCCTCACGGGGGCCGGCCCCGGGGCCAGGTATCGGACAACCTCTCCGGGGGCCCGAACCGAAACCCGTAACACAGAATAAAAATCGTAACAAGGTTTCTGTTGGTGAACACGTTGTGAAGGATCTTTGTCGGCCGGGGGCCCGCCACCTCTCCGGGGAGGGCGGCCCGTCACTCCTTGAACTCGAAGGCTGCGCCGGTTGGGCCAGGCAGGAGAGCCTCACGGGGGTTGGCCCCGGGGCCGTGGCCCGTACTGACGCTGGCGCCTCCCACGCGGGTGGGAGGTCACACCGACAATTTCGCCGTACCCGTCGAACGGGCCTGGTCACCCGTACGCACGTTCCGCCGAAGCCGGGCGACGTCGATCTCGGTCCCACTCGGTTGGGCCGGCGCGCGGGCGCCGCCACCGACGAGCACGCACACGCTCGGTTGCACGCCGGCAAGTCCATGCGGGTGCCGCACACGCTACGCCTGCGCCGTTGGAAGGGCTTCGCCGTTGGCTTCGTAGGGTGTCTTTGCAGTCCGTCCGAGAGGTGGGGGCACGCACGGCAACACGGCCGGCCTGCCTGCGTGGGACGATGCGGTCCTTTCGTTCAGCGGTTCGGCGGTTTGGCCGGCGCGAGCAGACGCTCGGAGGGAGACGGTGGCGTCAGCCACGCACTCACTCCGCTTCTGCAGTCCGGTCCACTCCGCCCGTTCTAGCTGCTCGTTTGGTCCCTCGCCCGCCAGCAGACCGTTCCGCCGACGGTGCTCCTCCTCCGCAGCGACTTCTGCCTAGCCGCTCTGCCGGGTGCGATGTCACCGGCGTCCGCACCGATCCTCGGCACGGCGCGTGTGCGCACCTGTGGGCCGCCGCCCCGTGCTCCACGTCCGTCTGTGTGTGCCCGCTGTGGGGACCGTCTTCCTCTCGCCTTGGCGACGGCTTGCGGGCTGCGACGTGACCTTGCCACCGCCTTGCAGCATTACATCCGCAGTTGAAACGAAGAGAGCTGCTGCGGGCTTGGGTGCTTGTCCTGGCGGCTTGTCGACGGGACCACGGTGAACGGCCACTGTGTGACTCCGCAGGGAGACGTTCTGGTGCAGTCAGGGGCCTTTTTGTCTCCCGCCGCGGTGAAGCTTTGGTCGCATTCTAGTCACTCTCTTCAAAGCCCGGTGAGGGGTACCTGTTCATGCTCACCATTCCTCCGGCACCCGTGTGCGGAGGGTGGGTGCGAGGTTTAAAGATTCGTTGTCCGCCTGTCGGTCCGGTCTGGTCTCGTGCTGACTTGAGCGAGCGTCCACCGCGTTCGAGAGAATGTGCCTGTCCGCGGGGGCAGCCGCGCTTGCGAGCGTTCCGCCGCGCCCCCTTCCCCAGCCCGCCGAGGTTGGGGCGTGCGGGGTCGGCTTGCGCCCGTAGCGTCGGCCTGTCCTCCGCGGCTTGCACCCGACTCAGTCCGCTGCGGCCTCGCCTCGACTCTCGAGCCTACCGCCAGACGGTGACACCAGAGAACTCTGCCTCTGGCTGTTGCGGGGCGTGACGGCGCGTGGCGGGCCCCGGCCCCTCACCCACGCCGGCACTCAACGCCTGCGAGCGCCCTGATTCCTCCTTTTTTTCGCTTGATTGTCGCTCGAGTGCGTGCGCCTCCGGGCTCACGCCGTGGTACGCGCCAGGCTGGGGCTCCACCGTCACGTCGGCGGGGGAGCGTTTTGCGCGTCCCAGGATCGGGCAACCGATCCGAAACCCGATACAACTTTTAGCGGTGGATCACTCGGCTCGTGCGTCGATGAAGAACGCAGCTAGCTGCGAGAATTAATGTGAATTGCAGGACACATTGATCATCGACACTTTGAACGCACTTTGCGGCCCCGGGTTCCTCCCGGGGCTACGTCTGTCTGAGGGTCGCTTGACAATCAATCGCACTTCGCGCGCATCCGTGCGCCGAAGAGCGCGGCTGGGGTGTCGCAGAGGTGCCGTCCTCTCTGTCCCCCTAAGTGCAGACCCAGAGTAATCCGCGTCGGAGAGCTTGACCTCTTGGGTGCCGGCGTCCGCCTCCGGGCTCGTCGGCACTGCCCGCTCCCGCACTGGCCCAGCCACCTCGGGGTCGCCGGCACGGCTGTCATCGGGTTGCCAGAGAGAGAGAACGTGACTGCCTCGCTGCCGGGACCGTGTGTGCCTTCCGTTAGGCTCGGGCCAGGGGGGTTGACTCTCTGTTGATGTGTGTGTGTGGCTCGTCCACGGGAAGGATCCGCAAGAGTTGGCTCGGTTGGGTGCTCCGGCACAGAGAGTGAGAGAGTGGAGTGACTGTCCGCTGGACGTCTCCGGACACGTTGCCTCGCGTGGTCCGTGCTCGGTTGCCTGCCGGTGGGTTGCCGTGGCCGTTCAGTGCCGTCGCGTGGAGGACGGCAGCTTGACGCGTGTGACGCTTGATGCCTGGATCGGTGCTCGGTCGTGCCGTGCTTTTCTTCCCTCTGTTGCGCGTGCGAGTGCTTGCATTTTTGTCGTGGGAATCCGTGGCGGTTGGGTGTCGTTGCTTGTGTTGCGCTGGAGCTGCGGCTCCTTCCACACTCCGCAGCCCACCCTCTGCCGTTGCGGTTCTGGGGCAATGTGCCTGCGCCCGCGTTCAACGTGTGCCTTGGGTTCGAATCGTCGCAGAGCCGACTTGGCCGTGTGGTCCTCGCTCCGGTGTCTCCCCGTGTCCTGCTGCCGCCGAAGTCTTCTACGTGAAAGGTGCTGTCCTGGCCGCGGCGTGGCCACCCGCCGCTTGCAGCCCGTGCGCTCCGCCGCCCGGCTTCGTCCTTGGCGTCTGGCCTTTCGCTCCGGCAGGCTGTGTGTCCCACGGCCCTGCTTTTCTCTCGCTCGATACCGCCGTCGCACCGCGACCCCGCCAGCAGCACTGCTTTCCGTTACCGTGGAGGTGGGCGCACGCCTCGCCGCAAACGATTCTCTGGAACAGTTGACGTGCCGAGCCCGGTCCGGCGCCGAGTGCGAGGGGGCACGCAGCGCTCGCAGTACCGTGTGCGTTCCGTGTGTGTCCGTGCCTGTGCATCCGCTGCGCAGCACGGCGCGCACTTGCGAGCACGCGTACGTGTGTGTGTCTGTGTGTGCGCCCGAAGCGCGTGGAGGCGCCGACGACCGGCCGGCCAGAGCACTCGTTGCTGCCTACGACCTCAGATCAGACGTGTCAACCCGCTGAATTTAAGCATATTACTAAGCGGAGGAAAAGAAACTAACAAGGATTCCCCTAGTAACTGCGAGTGAAGAGGGAAGAGCCCAGCGCCGAATCCCCGCTCGCCTGCCGGGCGTGGGAAATGTGGCGTAAAGGAGACCTTTCTCTGACGATGCTCGAGGGGCCCAAGTCTTTCTGATCGAGGCGTGGCCTGTGGAAGGTGTCAGGCCGGTTGCGGTCCCTGGCTCGTCGTGATTGAGTCTTCTCGGAGTCGG
>NW_027592305.1:20000-32500 GCF_964213995.1 Mustelus asterias
CTCACCCAAACCCTAGCCCTAACCCTAACCCGAACCCTAACACTAAGCCTAACCCTAGCCCGAGCACTAGCCCTCACCCTAACCCTAGCCCTAACCCTAACCCGAACCCTAACCCTAGCCCAAACCCTAACCCTAACCGTGGCCCTAACCCTAACCAAAGCCCTAGCCCTAGCCCTAACCCTAACACTAACCCTAACCCTAACCCTAACCCTAGCCCAAACCCTAACCCTAACCAAAGCGCTAACCCTAGCCCTAACCCTAACACTAACCCTAACCCTAACCCTAACCCTAGCCCAAACCCTAACCCTAACACTAACCCTAACCCTAGCCCAAACCCTAACCCTAACCGTGGCCCTAACCCTAACCAAAGCCCTAACCCTAGCCCTAACCCTAACACTAACCCTAACCCTAACACTAACCCTAGCCCTAGCCCAAAACCTAACCCAAACCCTAACCAAAGCCCTAACCCTCGCCCAAACCCTAACCCTAACCCTAACCGTGGCCCTAGCCCTAACCAAAGCCCTAACCCTAGCCCTAACCCTAACACTAACCCTAACCCTAACACTAACCCTAACCCTAGCCCAAACCCTAACCCTAACCCTGACCAAAGCCCTAACCCTAGCCCTAACCCTAACACTAACCCTAACCCTAACCCTAGCCCAAACCCTAACCCTAACCCTAACCGTGGCCCTAGCCCAAACCCTAACCCTAACCCTTACCAAAGCCCTAACCCTAGCCCTAACCCTAACACTAACCCTAACCCTAACCCTAACCCTAGCCCAAACCCTAACCCTAACCGTGGCCCTAACCCTAACCCTAACCAAAGCCCTAACCCTAGCCCTCACCCTAACACTAACCCTAACCCTAACCCTAACACTAGCCCTAACCCTAACCCTAACCCTAACCGTGGCCCTAACCCTAACCATAGCCCTAACGCTAGCCCTAACCCTAACACTAAGCCTAACCCTAGCCCGAGCCCTAGCCCTAACCCTAACCCTAGCCTAACCCTAAGCCTAACCCTAAGGGAGCAATTTGAAAGTGTGGCCGGCGCGAGGGACGCCTGTGCGGGCGTGGAGAGTCGATGTGGAGTCCTTGTGAGCATGGAGTGTGTTGTAAGGGCGTGTTTCTGCCTGTGCCTTGACCCTAACACTAACCCTAACCCTAGCGCTAACCCTAACCGTAGCCGTCACCCGAACCCTAACCCGAGCCCTAGCCCTAGCCCTAACCCTAACCCTAACCCTAACGGAGCAATTTGAAAGTGTGGCCGGCGTGAGGGGCGCCTGTGCGGGCGTGGAGAGTCAATGTGGAGTGCTTGTGAGCATGGAGTGTGTAGTAAGGGCGTGTTTCTGCCTGTGCCTTGACCCTAACCCTAACCCGAACCCTAACCCTAACCGCGGGTGCGGGGGGTTGAACAAACACCGGGGAAGCCATTAACCACCAGCGGGGAGTACATTAAGCAGTTGCCCTTAGTCTCAGGAGCAGCGGGGAACAGATTATCCAACAGCCGGGAAAACATTCACCAACTTCGGGGGAAAACATGAACGAAATATCGGGAAGACATGAACCAACGGCAGGCAAAACACTGGGGAAGCCAGGAACCAACAACGGGGAGTACACTAAGCAGCTGCCCTTAGTCTCAGGAGTAGCGGGGAAGAGATTAAGCAGCAGCCGGGAAAAGATCAGCCAACCGCGGGGGAACTCATTAACCAGTGTCGTGGGAACGCATTAACCAGTTTCGTGGGAACTCATTAACCAGTTTCGGGAAAACTTCCACCAAAGGCGGGGAAAGCATCAACCAACGGCGGGGAAGCCATTGTCCAACAGGGGGGGGGGAGCACATCAAGCAGCTGCCCTTAGTCTCAGGAGCAGCGGGGAAGAGATTAAGCAGCAGCCGGGAAAAGATCAGCCAACCGCGGGGGAACTCATTAACCAGTTTCGTGGGAACTCATTAACCAGTTTCGGGAAACCGTCCACCTAAGGCGGGGAAAACATCAAACAACGGCGGGGAAGCCATTGTCCAACAGGGGGGAGCACATTAAGCAGCTGCCCTTAGTATCAGGAGCAGCGGGGATCAGATTAAGCAACAGCCGGGAAAAGATCAGGAAACCGCGGGGGAACTCATTAACCAGTTTCGTGGGAACTCATTAACCAGTTTCGGGAAAACATCAACCAAAGGCGGGGAAAGCATCAACCAACGGCGGGGAAGCCACTGTCCAACAGTGGGGAGCACATTAAGCAGCTGCCCTTAGTCTCAGGAGCAGCGGGGATCAGATTAAGCAACAGCCTGGGAAAAGATCAACCAACCGCGGGGGAACTCATTAACCAGTTTCCTGGGAACTCATTAACCAGTTTCGTGGGAACTCATTAACCAGTTTCGGGAAAACCTCCACCAAAGGCGGGGAAAGCATGAACCAACGGCGGGGAAGCCATTGTCCAACCGGGGGGAGCACATTAAGCAGCTGCCCTTAGTATCAGGAGCAGCGGGGTACAAATGAACCAGCAGCGGGGAAAACAACTTCGTGGGAACTCATTAACCAGTTTCGTGGGAACTCATTAACCAGTTTCGGGGGAACTCATTAACCAGTTTCGGGAAAACTTCCACCAAAGGCGGGGAAAGCATCAACCAACGGCCGGGAAGCCATTGTCCAACAGTGGGGAGCACATTAAGCAGCTGCCCTTAGTATCAGGAGCAGCGGGGATCAGATTAAGCAACAGCCGGGAAAAGATCAGCCAACCGCGGGGGAACTCATTAACCAGTTTCCTGGGAACTCATTAACCAGTTTCGTGGGAACTCATTAACCAGTTTCGGGAAAACCTCCACCAAAGGCGGGGAAAGCATGAACCAACGGCGGGGAAGCCATTGTCCAACCGGGGGGAGCACATTAAGCAGCTGCCCTTAGTATCAGGAGCAGCGGGGATCAGATTAAGCAACAGCCGGGAAAAGATCAGCCAACCGCGGGGGAACTCATTAACCAGTTTCCTGGGAACTCATTAACCAGTTTCGGGAAAACTTCCACCAAAGGCGGGGAAAACATGCACCAACGGCGGGGAAGCCTTTGTCCAACAGGGGGGAGCACATTAAGCAGCTGCCCTTAGTATCAGGAGCAGCGGGGTACAAATGAACCAGCAGCGGGGAAAACAACTTCGTGGGAACTCATTAACCAGTTTCGTGGGAACTCATTAACCAGTTTCGGGAAAACGTCCACCAAAGGCGGGGAAAGCATCAACCAACGGCGGGGAAGCCATTGTCCAACAGTGGGGAGCACATTAGGCAGCTGCCCTTAGTATCAGGAGCAGCGGGGATCAGATTAAGCAACAGCCGGGAAAAGAACAGCCAACCGCGGGGGAACTCATTAACCAGTTTCGTGGGAACTCATTAACCAGTTTCGTGGGAACTCATTAACCAGTTTCGGGAAAACGTCCACCAAAGGCGGGGAAAACATGCACCAACGGCGGGGAAGCCATTGTCCAACAGGGGGGAGCACATTAAGCAGCTGCCCTTAGTATCAGGAGCGGCGGGGATCAGATTAAGCAACAGCCGGGAAAAGATCAACCAACCGCGGGGGAACTCATTAACCAGTTTCGTGGGAACTCATTAACCAGTTTCCTGGGAACTCATTAACCAGTTTCGGGAAAAATTCAACCAGAGGCGGGGAAAGCATCAACCAACGGCGGGGAAGCCTTTGTCCAACAGGGGGGAGCACATTAAGCAGCTGCCCTTAGTATCAGGAGCAGCGGGGTACAAATGAACCAGCAGCGGGGAAAACAGCTTCGTGGGAACTCATTAACCAGTTTCGGGGGAACTCATTAACCAGTTTCGGGAAAACTTCCACCAAAGGCGGGGAAAGCATGAACCAACGGCGGGGAAGGCATTGTCCAACCGGGGGGAGCACATTAAGCAGCTGCCCTTAGTATCAGGAGCAGCGGGGATCAGATTAAGCAACAGCCGGGAAAAGATCAGCCAACCGCGGGGGAACTCATTAACCAGTTTCGGGGGAACTCATTAACCAGTTTCGGGAAAACGTCCACCAAAGGCGGGGAAAACATCAACCAACGGCGGGGAAGCCTTTGTCCAACAGGGGGGAGCACATTAAGCAGCTGCCCTTAGTATCAGGAGCAGCGGGGTACAAATGAACCAGCAGCGGGGAAAACAGCTTCGTGGGAACTCATTAACCAGTTTCGGGGGAACTCATTAACCAGTTTCGGGAAAACTTCCACCAAAGGCGGGGAAAGCATGAACCAACGGCGGGGAAGGCATTGTCCAACCGGGGGGAGCACATTAAGCAGCTGCCCTTAGTATCAGGAGCAGCGGGGATCAGATTAAGCAACAGCCGGGAAAAGATCAGCCAACCGCGGGGGAACTCATTAACCAGTTTCGTGGGAACTCATTAACCAGTTTCGGGAAAACTGCCACCAACGGCGGGGAAAACATGCACCAACGGCGGGGAAGCCATTGTCCAACAGGGGGGAGCACATTAAGCAGCTGCCCTTAGTATCAGGAGCAGCGGGGTACAAATGAACAAGCAGCGGGGAAAACAACTCCGTGGGAACTCATTAACCAGTTTCGTGGGAACTCATTAACCAGTTTCGGGAAAACGTCCACCAAAGGCGGGGAAAACATCAACCAGCGGCGGGGAAGCCATTGTCCAACAGGGGGGAGCGCATTAAGCAGCTGCCCTTAGTATCAGGAGCAGCGGGGTACAAATGAACCAGCAGCGGGGAAAACAACTTCGTGGGAACTCATTAACCAGTTTCGTGGGAACTCATTAACCAGTTTCGGGAAAACATCAACCAGAGGCGGGGAAAACATGCACCAACGGCGGGGAAGCCATTGTCCAACAGGGGGGAGCACATTAAGCAGCTGCCCTTAGTATCAGGAGCAGCGGGGATCAGATTAAGCAACAGCCGGGAAAAGATCAACCAACCGCGGGGGAACTCATTAACCAGTTCCGTGGGAACTCATTAACCAGTTTCGTGGGAACTCATTAACCAGTTTCGGGAAAACGTCCACCAAAGGCGGGGAAAACATCAACCAACGGCGGGGAAGCCATTGTCCAACAGTGGGGAGCACATTAAGCAGCTGCCCTTAGTGTCAGGAGCAGCGGGGATCAGATTAAGCAACAGCCGGGAAAAGATCAGGAAACCGCGGGGGAACTCATTAACCAGTTTCGTGGGAACTCATTAACCAGTTTCGGGAAAACCTCCACCAAAGGCGGGGAAAGCATGAACCAACGGCCGGGAAGCCCTTGTCCAAAAGTGGGGAGCACATTAAGTGGCTGCCCTTAGTATCAGGAGCAGCGGGGATCAGATTAAGCAACAGCCGGGAAAAGATCAGCCAACCGCGGGGGAACTCATTAACCAGTTTCGTGGGAACTCATTAACCAGTTTCGGGAATACTTCCACCAAAGGCGGGGAAAACATGAACCAACGGCGGGGAAGCCATTGTCCAACAGTGGGGAGCACATTAAGCAGCTGCCCTTAGTATCAGGAGCAGCGGGGTACAAATGAACCAGCAGCGGGGAAAACAGCTTCGTGGGAACTCATTAACCAGTTTCGTGGGAACTCATTAACCAGTTTCTTGGGAACTCATTAACCAGTTTCGGGAAAACATCCACCAAAGGCGGGGAAAGCATCAACCAACGGCGGGGAAGCCATTGTCCAGCAGTGGGGAGCACATTAAGCAGCTGCCCTTAGTATCAGGAGCAGCGGGGTACAAATGAACAAGCAGCGGGGAAAACAACTCCGTGGGAACTCATTAACCAGTTTCCTGGGAACTCATTAACCAGTTTCGGGAAACCTTCCACCAAAGGCGGGGAAAACATGCACCAACGGCGGGGAAGCCATTGTCCAACAGGGGGGAGTACATTAAGCAGCTGCCCTTAGTATCAGGAGCAGCGGGGATCAGATTAAGCAACAGCCGGGAAAAGATCAGCCAACCGCGGGGGAACTCATTAACCAGTTTCGTGGGAACTCATTAACCAGTTTCGGGAAAACATCAACCAGAGGCGGGGAAAACATGCACCAACGGCGGGGAAGCCATTGTCCAACAGGGGGGAGTACATTAAGCAGCTGCCCTTAGTATCAGGAGCAGCGGGGTACAAATGAACCAGCAGCGGGGAAAACAACTCCGTGGGAACTCATTAACCAGTTTCGTGGGAACTCATTAACCAGTTTCGGGAAACCTTCCACCAAAGGCGGGGAAAACATGCACCAACGGCGGGGAAACCATTGTCCAACAGGGGGGAGCACATTAAGCAGCTGCCCTTAGTATCAGGAGCAGCGGGGTACAAATGAACCAGCAGCGGGGACAACAACTCCGTGGGAACTCATTAACCAGTTTCGTGGGAACTCATTAACCAGTTTCGGGAAACCTTCCACCAAAGGCGGGGAAAACATGCACCAACGGCGGGGAAGCCATTGTCCAACAGGGGGGAGCACATTAAGCAGCTGCCCTTAGTATCAGGAGCAGCGGGGATCAGATTTAGCAGCAGCCGGGAAAAGATCAGGAAACCGCGGGGGAACTCATTAACCAGTTTCGTGGGAACTCATTAACCAGTTTCGGGAAAACATCAACCAGAGGCGGGGAAAGCATCAACCAACGGCGGGGAAGCCTTTGTCCAACAGGGGGGAGCACATTAAGCAGCTGCCCTTAGTATCAGGAGCAGCGGTGCACAAATGAACCAGCAGCGGGGAAAACAGCTTCGTGGGAACTCATTAACCAGTTTCGGGGGAACTCATTAACCAGTTTCGGGAAATCTTCCACCAGAGGCGGGGAAAGCATCAACCAACGGCGGGGAAGCCTTTGTCCAACAGGGGGGAGCACATTAAGCAGCTGCCCTTAGTCTCAGGAGCAGCGGGGAACAGATTAAGCAACAGCCGGGAAAAGATCAGCCAACCGCGGGGGAACTCATTAACCAGTTTCGTGGGAACTCATTAACCAGTTTCGTGGGAACTCATTAACCAGTTTCGGGAAAACGTCCACCAAAGGCGGGGAAAGCATCAGCCAACGGCGGGGAAGCCATTGTCCAACAGTGGGGAGCACATTAAGCAGCTGCCCTTAGTATCAGGAGCAGCGGGGATCAGATTAAGCAACAGCCGGGAAAAGATCAGCCAACCGCGGGGGAACTCATTAACCAGTTTCCTGGGAACTCATTAACCAGTTTCGGGAAATCCTCCACCAAAGGCGGGGAAAGCATCGACCAACGGCCGGGAAGCCTTTGTCCAACAGTGGGGAGCACATTAAGCAGCTGCCCTTAGTCTCAGGAGCAGCGGGGTACAAATGAACCAGCAGCGGGGAAAACAACTTCGTGGGAACTCATTAACCAGTTTCGTGGGAACTCATTAACCAGTTTCGGGAAAACATCCACCAGAGGCGGGGAAAGCATCAACCAACGGCGGGGAAGCCATTGTCCAACAGGGGGCAGTACATTAAGCAGCTGCCCTAAGTATCAGGAGCAGCGGGGATCAGATTAAGCAACAGCCGGGAAAAGATCAGCCAACCGCGGGGGAACTCATTAACCAGTTTCGTGGGAACTCATTAACCAGTTTCGGGGGAACTCATTAACCAGTTTCGGGAAACCTTCCACCAAAGGCGGGGAAAACATCAACCAGCGGCGGGGAAGCCATTGTCCAACAGGCGGGAGCACATTAAGCAGCTGCCCTTAGTATCAGGAGCAGCGGGGTACAAATGAACCAGCAGCGGGGAAAACAGCTTCGTGGGAACTCATTAACCAGTTTCGGGGGAACTCATTAACCAGTTTCGGGAAAACATCAACCAGAGGCGGGGAAAGCATCAACCAACGGCGGGGAAGCCTTCGTCCAACAGGGGGGAGCACATTAAGCAGCTGCCCTTAGTATCAGGAGCAGCGGGGTGCAAATGAACCAGCAGCGGGGAAAACAACTTCGTGGGAACTCATTAACCAGTTTCGTGGGAACTCATTAACCAGTTTCGTGGGAACTCATTAACCAGTTTCGGGAAAACGTCCACCAAAGGCGGGGAAAGCATCAACCAACGGCGGGGAAGCCATTGTCCAACAGACGGGAGCACATTAAGCAGCTGCCCTTAGTATCAGGAGCAGCGGGGATCAGAGTAAGCAACAGCCGGGAAAAGATCAGCCAACCGCGGGGGAACTCATTAACCAGTTTCGTGGGAACTCATTAACCAGTTTCGGGAAAACTTCCACCAAAGGCGGGGAAAACATGCACCAACGGCGGGGAAGCCATTGTCCAACAGGGGGGAGCACATTAAGCAGCTGCCCTTAGTATCAGGAGCAGCGGGGTACAAATGAACCAGCAGCGGGGAAAAAAACTTCGTGGGAACTCATTAACCAGTTTCGTGGGAACTCATTAACCAGTTTCGGGAAAACTTCCACCAAAGGCGGGGAAAACATGCACCAACGGCGGGGAAGCCATTGTCCAACAGGGGGGAGCACATTAAGCAGCTGCCCTTAGTATCAGGAGCAGCGGGGTACAAATGAACCAGCAGCGGGGAAAACAACTTCGTGGGAACTCATTAACCAGTTTCGTGGGAACTCATTAACCAGTTTCGGGAAAACGTCCACCAAAGGCGGGGAAAGCATCAACCAACGGCGGGGAAGCCATTGTCCAACAGGGGGAAGTACATTAAGCAGCTGCCCTTAGTATCAGGAGCAGCGGGGTACAAATGAACCAGCAGCGGGGAAAGCAACTTCGTGGGAACTCATTAACCAGTTTCGTGGGAACTCATTAACCAGTTTCGGGAAAACATCAACCAGAGGCGGGGAAAGCATCAACCAACGGCGGGGAAGCCATTGTCCTACAGTGGGGAGCACATTAAGCAGCTGCCCTTAGTATCAGGAGCCGCGGGGATCAGATTAAGCAACAGCCGGGAAAAGATCAGCCAACCGCGGGGGAACTCATTAACCAGTTTCGTGGGAACTCATTAACCAGTTTCTGGGGAACTCATTAACCAGTTTCGGGAAATCCTCCACCAAAGGCGGGGAAAGCATCGACCAACGGCCGGGAAGCCTTTGTCCAACAGTGGGGAGCACATTAAGCAGCTGCCCTTAGTCTCAGGAGCAGCGGGGTACAAATGAACCAGCAGCGGGGAAAACAACTTCGTGGGAACTCATTAACCAGTTTCGTGGGAACTCATTAACCAGTTTCGGGAAAACATCCACCAGAGGCGGGTAAAGCATCAACCAACGGCGGGGAAGCCATTGTCCAACAGGGGGCAGTACATTAAGCAGCTGCCCTAAGTATCAGGAGCAGCGGGGATCAGATTAAGCAACAGCCGGGAAAAGATCAACCAACCGCGGGGGAACTCATTAACCAGTTTCGTGGGAACTCATTAACCAGTTTCGGGGGAACTCATTAACCAGTTTCGGGAAAACATCAACCAGAGGCGGGGAAAGCATCAACCAACGGCGGGGAAGCCTTCGTCCAACAGGGGGGAGCACATTAAGCAGCTGCCCTTAGTATCAGGAGCAGCGGGGTGCAAATGAACCAGCAGCGGGGAAAACAACTTCGTGGGAACTCATTAACCAGTTTCGTGGGAACTCATTAACCAGTTTCGGGAAAACATCCACCAGAGGCGGGTAAAGCATCAACCAACGGCGGGGAAGCCATTGTCCAACAGGGGGCAGTACATTAAGCAGCTGCCCTTAGTATCAGGAGCTGCGGGGATCAGACTAAGCAACAGCCGGGAAAACATTAACCAACTTCGGGGGAACTCATTAACCAATTATTTGATGACCGGTAGGCGGCGCTCTATCGGCTTCGGCGACCGGCGGGTGGCGGTTCGGGGTCGTGGCGACCCGGGGCGAGGCGGCCCGGCCGTTGAAATCGCGAAAAAACGCGTTTTTAAAAAGAACCGTCGGTCCCCATCGGGATGGATTTGACCCCCTCATGCCGCCGTCGGGACCTCTTCGGCGGCATGACTACCGGAGGTGTTCCCGCCGAGGTGGACACTTGCATTTTCTGGCACGGTGGGTTGGCGGGGTACCTGCAGAATAGCAGGAAGGCGATGGCAATGACATGTGGCAACTCATTAACCAGTTTTGACTTTGCTGCATTGAAGGCGGAAAATCGAAACAGGGCCCCGCTCGAGCCCCCAGGTCTGCCGGGACCGCACCGGGCCGCCGCCCCGACGGCCGTTCGGCCAGAATGGGCTAGTATTTCTCCGGATTTTTGGCCGTTTTTCCGACTTTTTCGGACGTCGGAAAAGCGGCGGCCTGGCCACCGGCCGCGGCCGGGGGTGCCTTCCCCTCGAGCGAGGGCCCGGAATTCACCCGTTTGCAGCCCCGGAGGAGCTCCGCCGGCGGCCGGAATGGTTGAGACCATCGGCCGCGCTGAACGGAGCTCGGGTAACTCATTAACCAAACTGGACTTGGCCCCTGGCGCAGGAGGGGGGGTCCAGGTGAGGGCTGGCAGGCCGTGGCCACCCGGCAGCAGTGATGCACCCGCGATGGCGGTAGTCCTTCCGATTCGGAGGCTCCCTGGCCCCGCAGAGCAAAAATGGGAGCCGCACGGAGCTCTATGAAGTCAGATCCGGTCGGTGGTGGCGGGGCAGGGTGCACGGTTTCCCGCAGAGCTCGGCGGATCCGTCCCGCCGAGGTGGCCACTCGCATTTTCTGGCAGGGGAGTCCCGAGGCTGGTTAACCAGTTACCCCCGGAAGTGGGGATGGAGTTGAGATTGAACCGTTTTGCGGGGCCTCCGGGCCCCTTCCCCGGTAGGACTACCGGGGCACACCCCGCCGAGGTGGCCACTTGCATTTTCTGGCACGGGGGGTTGGCGGGGTACCTGCAGAATAGCAGGAAGGCGATGGCAATGACATGTGGCAACTCATTAACCAGTTTTGACTTTGCTGCATTGAAGGCGGAAAATCGAAACAGGGGCCCCGCTCGAGCCCCCAGGTCTGCCGGGACCGCACCGGGCCCGCCGCCCCGACGGCCGTTCGGCCAGATTGGGCTAGTATTTCCCCGGATTTTCGGCCGTTTTTCCGACTTTTTCGGCCGTCGGAAAAGCGGCGGCCTGGGCACCGGCCGCGGCCGGGGGTGCCGACGGGCACGACCGAGGGCCCGGACCTCACCCGGCTGCAGCCCCGGGTGGGGCTCCGCCGGCGGCCGGAATGGTTGAGACCATCGGCCGCGCTGAACGGAGGTCTGGTAAATCATTAACCAAACTGGACTTAGTCTCTGGCAAGAGAGATGGTCCAGCCGACGGGCACGACCGAGGGCCCGGACCTCACCCGGCTGCAGCCCCGGGTGGGGCTCCGCCGGCGGCCGGAATGGTTGAGACCATCGGCCGCGCTGAACGGAGGTCTGGTAAATCATTAACCAAACTGGACTTAGTCTCTGGCAAGAGAGATGGTCCAGCCGACGGGCACGACCGAGGGCCCGGACCTCACCCGGTTGCAGCCCCGGGTGGAGCTCCGCCGGCGGCCGGAATGGTTGAGACCATCGGCCGCGCTGAACGGAGGTCTGGTAAATCATTAACCAAACTGGACTTAGTCTCTGGCAAGAGAGATGGTCCAGCCGACGGGCACGACCGAGGGCCCCGGACCTCACCCGGTTGCAGCCCCGGGTGGAGCTCCGCCGGCGGCCGGAATGGTTGAGACCATCGGCCGCGCTGAACGGAGCTCTGGTAAATCATTAACCAAACTGGACTTAGTCTCTGGCAAGAGAGATGGTCCAGCCGACGGGCACGACCGAGGGCCCCGGACCTCACCCGGTTGCAGCCCCGGGTGGAGCTCCGCCGGCGGCCGGAATGGTTGAGACCATCGGCCGCGCTGAACGGAGCTCTGGTAAATCATTAACCAAACTGGACTTAGTCTCTGGCAAGAGAGATGGTCCAGCCGACGGGCACGACCGAGGGCCCCGGACCTCACCCGGTTGCAGCCCCGGGTGGAGCTCCGCCGGCGGCCGGAATGGTTGAGACCATCGGCCGCGCTGAACGGAGCTCTGGTAAATCATTAACCAAACTGGACTTAGTCTCTGGCAAGAGAGATGGTCCAGCCGACGGGCACGACCGAGGGCCCCGGACCTCACCCGGTTGCAGCCCCGGGTGGAGCTCCGCCGGCGGCAGGAATGGTTGAGACCATCGGCCGCGCTGAACGGAGCTCTGGTAAATCATTAACCAAACTGGACTTAGTCTCTGGCAAGAGAGATGGTCCAGACGACGGGCACGGTGGCAGAGTTAGCCGAACTTGACTTAGCCTCTGGCCGCAGAGAGGGTCCATCAAACGGGGCACGGTGGGAGATTAAGCCGCACTAGGCTCAGGCTCTGGCCACGGGAGGGTGGCCCAGGTGTGAGCCGGCAGTAAATGGTGGCCGGCAGTAAATGGTGAACCAGTGAAAAGCCAGCACCCGAGGGTGCGGTTGTGCTGCCGACTTGGAGGCTCCCTGTGCCCGCAGAGCAAAAATGTGAGCACAGACGGAAGTCTATGAAGTCAGATCCGGTCGGCGGTCGCCAGGCTCGGTGCATGGTTTCCGCAGAGGTTGGTGGATCCGTCCCGCCGAGG
>NW_027592305.1:37500-42500 GCF_964213995.1 Mustelus asterias
TAGCTGCTCGTTTGGTCCCTCGCCCGCCAGCAGACCGTTCCGCCGACGGTGCTCCTCCTCCGCAGCGACTTCTGCCTAGCCCCTCTGCCGGGTGCGATGTCTCCGGCGTCCGCACCGATCCTCGGCATTGGTGCCGCACACGCAACGCCTGCGTCGTTGGAAGGGCTTCGCCGTTGGCGTCGCACACAGCCCTGTGGGGGTGTCTTTGCAGTCCGTCCGAGAGGTGGGGGCACGCACGGCAACACGGCCGGCCTGCCTGCTTGGGACGATGCGGTCCTTTCGTTCAGCGGTTCCACGGTTTGGCCGGCGCGAGCAGATGCTTGGGGGGGAGACGGTGGCGTCAGCCACGCACTCACTCTGCTTCTGCAGTCCGGTCCACTCCGCCCGTTCTAGCTGCTCGTTTGGTCCCTCGCCCGCCAGCAGACCGTTCCGCCGACGGTGCTCCTCCTCCGCAGCGACTTCTGCCTAGCCCCTCTGCCGGGTGCGATGTCTCCGGCGTCCGCACCGATCCTCGGCATTGGTGCCGCACACGCAACGCCTGCGTCTGTTGGAAGGGCTTCGCCGTTGGCGTCGCACACAGCCTGTGGGGGTGTCTTTGCAGTCCGTCCGAGAGGTGGGGGCACGCACGGCAACACGGCCGGCCTGCCTGCTTGGGACGATGCGGTCCTTTCGTTCAGCGGTTCCACGGTTTGGCCGGCGCGAGCAGATGCTTGGGGGGAGACGGTGGCGTCAGCCACGCACTCACTCTGCTTCTGCAGTCCGGTCCACTCCGCCCGTTCTAGCTGCTCGTTTGGTCCCTCGCCCTCCAGCAGACCGTTCCGCCGACGGTGCTCCTCCTCCGCAGCGACTTCTGCCTAGCCCTCTGCCGGGTGCGATGTCTCCGGCGTCCGCACCGATCCTCGGCACGGCGCGGGTGCGCACCTGTGGGCGCCGCCCCGTGCTCCACGTCCGTCCGTGTGTGCCCGCTGTGGGGACCGTCTTCCTCTCGCCTGGGCGACGGCTTGCGGGCTGCGACGTGACCTTGCCACCGCCTTGCAGCATTACATCCGCAGTTGAAACGAAGAGAGCTGCTGCGGGCTTGGGTGCTTGTCCTGGCGGCTTGTCGACGGGACCACGGTGAACGGCCACTGTGTGACTCCGCAGGGAGACGTTCTGGTGCAGTCAGGGGCCTTTTGTCTCCCGCCGCGGTGAAGCTTTGGTCGCATTCTAGTCACTCTCTCTTCAATCCCGGTACGGGGTACCTGTTCATGCTCACCATTCCTCGAGCACCCGCGTGCAGAGGGTGGGTGCGAGGTTTAAAGATTCGTGGTCCGCCTGTCGGTCCGGTCTCGTGCTGACTTGAGCCGAGTGTCCTCCGCGTTCGAGAGAATGTGCCTGTCCGCGGGGGCAGCCGCGCTTGCGAGCGTTCCGCCGCGCCCCCTTCCCCAGCCCGCCGAGGTTGGGGCGTGCGGGGTCGGCTTGCGCCCGTAGCGTCGGCCTGTCCTCCGCGGCTTGCACCCGACTCAGTCCGCTGCGGCCTCGCCTCGACTCTCGAGCCTTCGACAGACGGTGACACCAGAGAACTCTGCCTCTGGCTGTTGCGGGGCGTGACGGCGCGTGTCGGGCTCCGGCCCGTCACCCACGCCGGCACTCAACGCCTGCGAGCGCCCTGTTTCCTCCGAGAAAGGTTTTTCGCTTGATTGTCGCTCGAGTGCGTGTGCCTCCGGGGCTCACGCCGTGGTACGCGCCAGGCTGGGGCTCCACCGTCACGTCGGCGGGGGAGCGTTTTAGCGCGTCCCAGGATCGGACAACCTCTCCGGGGGCCCGAGCCGAAACCCGACACGGTATAAAAGTCGTAACAAGGTTTCTGTTGGTGAACACGTTGTGAAGGATCTTTGTCGGCCGGGGGCCCGCCACCTCTCCGGGGAGGGCGGCCGTCACTCCTTGAACGCGAAGGCTGGCGCCGGTTGGGCCAGGCAGGAGAGCCTCACGGGGGCCGGCCCCGGGGCCAGGTATCGGACAACCTCTCCGGGGGCCCGAACCGAAACCCGTAACACAGAATAAAAATCGTAACAAGGTTTCTGTTGGTGAACACGTTGTGAAGGATCTTTGTCGGCCGGGGCCCGCCACCTCTCCGGGGAGGGCGGCCCGTCACTCCTTGAACTCGAAGGCTGCGCCGGTTGGGCCAGGCAGGAGAGCCTCACGGGGGTTGGCCCCGGGGCCGTGGCCCGTACTGACGCTGGCGCCTCCCACGCGGGTGGGAGGTCACACCGACAATTTCGCCGTACCCGTCGAACGGGCCTGGTCACCCGTACGCACGTTCCGCCGAAGCCGGGCGACGTCGATCTCGGTCCCACTCGGTTGGGCCGGCGCGCGGGCGCCGCCACCGACGAGCACGCACACGCTCGGTTGCACGCCGGCAAGTCCATGCGGGTGCCGCACACGCTACGCCTGCGCCGTTGGAAGGGCTTCGCCGTTGGCTTCGTAGGGTGTCTTTGCAGTCCGTCCGAGAGGTGGGGGCACGCACGGCAACACGGCCGGCCTGCCTGCGTGGGACGATGCGGTCCTTTCGTTCAGCGGTTCGGCGGTTTGGCCGGCGCGAGCAGACGCTCGGAGGGAGACGGTGGCGTCAGCCACGCACTCACTCCGCTTCTGCAGTCCGGTCCACTCCGCCCGTTCTAGCTGCTCGTTTGGTCCCTCGCCCGCCAGCAGACCGTTCCGCCGACGGTGCTCCTCCTCCGCAGCGACTTCTGCCTAGCCGCTCTGCCGGGTGCGATGTCACCGGCGTCCGCACCGATCCTCGGCACGGCGCGTGTGCGCACCTGTGGGCCGCCGCCCCGTGCTCCACGTCCGTCTGTGTGTGCCCGCTGTGGGGACCGTCTTCCTCTCGCCTTGGCGACGGCTTGCGGGCTGCGACGTGACCTTGCCACCGCCTTGCAGCATTACATCCGCAGTTGAAACGAAGAGAGCTGCTGCGGGCTTGGGTGCTTGTCCTGGCGGCTTGTCGACGGGACCACGGTGAACGGCCACTGTGTGACTCCGCAGGGAGACGTTCTGGTGCAGTCAGGGGCCTTTTTGTCTCCCGCCGCGGTGAAGCTTTGGTCGCATTCTAGTCACTCTCTTCAAAGCCCGGTGAGGGGTACCTGTTCATGCTCACCATTCCTCCGGCACCCGTGTGCGGAGGGTGGGTGCGAGGTTTAAAGATTCGTTGTCCGCCTGTCGGTCCGGTCTGGTCTCGTGCTGACTTGAGCGAGCGTCCACCGCGTTCGAGAGAATGTGCCTGTCCGCGGGGGCAGCCGCGCTTGCGAGCGTTCCGCCGCGCCCCCTTCCCCAGCCCGCCGAGGTTGGGGCGTGCGGGGTCGGCTTGCGCCCGTAGCGTCGGCCTGTCCTCCGCGGCTTGCACCCGACTCAGTCCGCTGCGGCCTCGCCTCGACTCTCGAGCCTACCGCCAGACGGTGACACAGAGAACTCTGCCTCTGGCTGTTGCGGGGCGTGACGGCGCGTGGCGGGCCCCGGCCCCTCACCCACGCCGGCACTCAACGCCTGCGAGCGCCCTGATTCCTCCTTTTTTTCGCTTGATTGTCGCTCGAGTGCGTGCGCCTCCGGGCTCACGCCGTGGTACGCGCCAGGCTGGGGCTCCACCGTCACGTCGGCGGGGGAGCGTTTTGCGCGTCCCAGGATCGGGCAACCGATCCGAAACCCGATACAACTTTTAGCGGTGGATCACTCGGCTCGTGCGTCGATGAAGAACGCAGCTAGCTGCGAGAATTAATGTGAATTGCAGGACACATTGATCATCGACACTTTGAACGCACTTTGCGGCCCCGGGTTCCTCCCGGGGCTACGTCTGTCTGAGGGTCGCTTGACAATCAATCGCACTTCGCGCGCATCCGTGCGCCGAAGAGCGCGGCTGGGGTGTCGCAGAGGTGCCGTCCTCTCTGTCCCCCTAAGTGCAGACCCAGAGTAATCCGCGTCGGAGAGCTTGACCTCTTGGGTGCCGGCGTCCGCCTCCGGGCTCGTCGGCACTGCCCGCTCCCGCACTGGCCCAGCCACCTCGGGGTCGCCGGCACGGCTGTCATCGGGTTGCCAGAGAGAGAGAACGTGACTGCCTCGCTGCCGGGACCGTGTGTGCCTTCCGTTAGGCTCGGGCCAGGGGGGTTGACTCTCTGTTGATGTGTGTGTGTGGCTCGTCCACGGGAAGGATCCGCAAGAGTTGGCTCGGTTGGGTGCTCCGGCACAGAGAGTGAGAGAGTGGAGTGACTGTCCGCTGGACGTCTCCGGACACGTTGCCTCGCGTGGTCCGTGCTCGGTTGCCTGCCGGTGGGTTGCCGTGGCCGTTCAGTGCCGTCGCGTGGAGGACGGCAGCTTGACGCGTGTGACGCTTGATGCCTGGATCGGTGCTCGGTCGTGCCGTGCTTTTCTTCCCTCTGTTGCGCGTGCGAGTGCTTGCATTTTTGTCGTGGGAATCCGTGGCGGTTGGGTGTCGTTGCTTGTGTTGCGCTGGAGCTGCGGCTCCTTCCACACTCCGCAGCCCACCCTCTGCCGTTGCGGTTCTGGGGCAATGTGCCTGCGCCCGCGTTCAACGTGTGCCTTGGGTTCGAATCGTCGCAGAGCCGACTTGGCCGTGTGGTCCTCGCTCCGGTGTCTCCCCGTGTCCTGCTGCCGCCGAAGTCTTCTACGTGAAAGGTGCTGTCCTGGCCGCGGCGTGGCCACCCGCCGCTTGCAGCCCGTGCGCTCCGCCGCCCGGCTTCGTCCTTGGCGTCTGGCCTTTCGCTCCGGCAGGCTGTGTGTCCCACGGCCCTGCTTTTCTCTCGCTCGATACCGCCGTCGCACCGCGACCCCGCCAGCAGCACTGCTTTCCGTTACCGTGGAGGTGGGCGCACGCCTCGCCGCAAACGATTCTCTGGAACAGTTGACGTGCCGAGCCCGGTCCGGCGCCGAGTGCGAGGGGGCACGCAGCGCTCGCAGTACCGTGTGCGTTCCGTGTGTGTCCGTGCCTGTGCATCCGCTGCGCAGCACGG
>NW_027592305.1:47500-57991 GCF_964213995.1 Mustelus asterias
GTGTTTTCCTGCGCTTGCCCTGCCCCAAAGCACTTGTTTTCCCCCAGACCCAAAGTGAATTGGTTAATGAGTTCCATGTCGAAAAGTGAATTGGTTAATGAGTTCCACGTCGGCTGGCGGCGGCGGTTGGCTTTAATAACCGTAGGCGGGCTTAATGCGCGACTAGGGGTGCAATTTGAAAGTGTGGCCGGCGCGAGGGGCGCCTGTGCGGGCGTGGAGAGTCAATGTGGAGTCCTTGTGCGCACGGAGTGTTGAGTAAGGGCGTGTTTCTGCATGTGCCCTGACCCTAAGCATAACCCTAAGCCTAACTCTAAGACTAACCCAAACCCGCGCCCTAACCCTAACACAAAGCCTAACCCTAGCCCGAGCACGAGCCCTCACCCAAACCCTAGCCCTAACCCTAACCCGAACCCTAACACTAAGCCTAACCCTAGCCCGAGCACTAGCCCTCACCCTAACCCTAGCCCTAACCCTAACCCGAACCCTAACCCTAGCCCAAACCCTAACCCTAACCGTGGCCCTAACCCTAACCAAAGCCCTAGCCCTAGCCCTAACCCTAACACTAACCCTAACCCTAACCCTAACCCTAGCCCAAACCCTAACCCTAACCAAAGCGCTAACCCTAGCCCTAACCCTAACACTAACCCTAACCCTAACCCTAACCCTAGCCCAAACCCTAACCCTAACACTAACCCTAACCCTAGCCCAAACCCTAACCCTAACCGTGGCCCTAACCCTAACCAAAGCCCTAACCCTAGCCCTAACCCTAACACTAACCCTAACCCTAACACTAACCCTAGCCCTAGCCCAAAACCTAACCCAAACCCTAACCAAAGCCCTAACCCTCGCCCAAACCCTAACCCTAACCCTAACCGTGGCCCTAGCCCTAACCAAAGCCCTAACCCTAGCCCTAACCCTAACACTAACCCTAACCCTAACACTAACCCTAACCCTAGCCCAAACCCTAACCCTAACCCTGACCAAAGCCCTAACCCTAGCCCTAACCCTAACACTAACCCTAACCCTAACCCTAGCCCAAACCCTAACCCTAACCCTAACCGTGGCCCTAGCCCAAACCCTAACCCTAACCCTTACCAAAGCCCTAACCCTAGCCCTAACCCTAACACTAACCCTAACCCTAACCCTAACCCTAGCCCAAACCCTAACCCTAACCGTGGCCCTAACCCTAACCCTAACCAAAGCCCTAACCCTAGCCCTCACCCTAACACTAACCCTAACCCTAACCCTAACACTAGCCCTAACCCTAACCCTAACCCTAACCGTGGCCCTAACCCTAACCATAGCCCTAACGCTAGCCCTAACCCTAACACTAAGCCTAACCCTAGCCCGAGCCCTAGCCCTAACCCTAACCCTAGCCTAACCCTAAGCCTAACCCTAAGGGAGCAATTTGAAAGTGTGGCCGGCGCGAGGGACGCCTGTGCGGGCGTGGAGAGTCGATGTGGAGTCCTTGTGAGCATGGAGTGTGTTGTAAGGGCGTGTTTCTGCCTGTGCCTTGACCCTAACACTAACCCTAACCCTAGCGCTAACCCTAACCGTAGCCGTCACCCGAACCCTAACCCGAGCCCTAGCCCTAGCCCTAACCCTAACCCTAACCCTAACGGAGCAATTTGAAAGTGTGGCCGGCGTGAGGGGCGCCTGTGCGGGCGTGGAGAGTCAATGTGGAGTGCTTGTGAGCATGGAGTGTGTAGTAAGGGCGTGTTTCTGCCTGTGCCTTGACCCTAACCCTAACCCGAACCCTAACCCTAACCGCGGGTGCGGGGGGTTGAACAAACACCGGGGAAGCCATTAACCACCAGCGGGGAGTACATTAAGCAGTTGCCCTTAGTCTCAGGAGCAGCGGGGAACAGATTATCCAACAGCCGGGAAAACATTCACCAACTTCGGGGGAAAACATGAACGAAATATCGGGAAGACATGAACCAACGGCAGGCAAAACACTGGGGAAGCCAGGAACCAACAACGGGGAGTACACTAAGCAGCTGCCCTTAGTCTCAGGAGTAGCGGGGAAGAGATTAAGCAGCAGCCGGGAAAAGATCAGCCAACCGCGGGGGAACTCATTAACCAGTGTCGTGGGAACGCATTAACCAGTTTCGTGGGAACTCATTAACCAGTTTCGGGAAAACTTCCACCAAAGGCGGGGAAAGCATCAACCAACGGCGGGGAAGCCATTGTCCAACAGGGGGGGGGGAGCACATCAAGCAGCTGCCCTTAGTCTCAGGAGCAGCGGGGAAGAGATTAAGCAGCAGCCGGGAAAAGATCAGCCAACCGCGGGGGAACTCATTAACCAGTTTCGTGGGAACTCATTAACCAGTTTCGGGAAACCGTCCACCTAAGGCGGGGAAAACATCAAACAACGGCGGGGAAGCCATTGTCCAACAGGGGGGAGCACATTAAGCAGCTGCCCTTAGTATCAGGAGCAGCGGGGATCAGATTAAGCAACAGCCGGGAAAAGATCAGGAAACCGCGGGGGAACTCATTAACCAGTTTCGTGGGAACTCATTAACCAGTTTCGGGAAAACATCAACCAAAGGCGGGGAAAGCATCAACCAACGGCGGGGAAGCCACTGTCCAACAGTGGGGAGCACATTAAGCAGCTGCCCTTAGTCTCAGGAGCAGCGGGGATCAGATTAAGCAACAGCCTGGGAAAAGATCAACCAACCGCGGGGGAACTCATTAACCAGTTTCCTGGGAACTCATTAACCAGTTTCGTGGGAACTCATTAACCAGTTTCGGGAAAACCTCCACCAAAGGCGGGGAAAGCATGAACCAACGGCGGGGAAGCCATTGTCCAACCGGGGGGAGCACATTAAGCAGCTGCCCTTAGTATCAGGAGCAGCGGGGTACAAATGAACCAGCAGCGGGGAAAACAACTTCGTGGGAACTCATTAACCAGTTTCGTGGGAACTCATTAACCAGTTTCGGGGGAACTCATTAACCAGTTTCGGGAAAACTTCCACCAAAGGCGGGGAAAGCATCAACCAACGGCCGGGAAGCCATTGTCCAACAGTGGGGAGCACATTAAGCAGCTGCCCTTAGTATCAGGAGCAGCGGGGATCAGATTAAGCAACAGCCGGGAAAAGATCAGCCAACCGCGGGGGAACTCATTAACCAGTTTCCTGGGAACTCATTAACCAGTTTCGTGGGAACTCATTAACCAGTTTCGGGAAAACCTCCACCAAAGGCGGGGAAAGCATGAACCAACGGCGGGGAAGCCATTGTCCAACCGGGGGGAGCACATTAAGCAGCTGCCCTTAGTATCAGGAGCAGCGGGGATCAGATTAAGCAACAGCCGGGAAAAGATCAGCCAACCGCGGGGGAACTCATTAACCAGTTTCCTGGGAACTCATTAACCAGTTTCGGGAAAACTTCCACCAAAGGCGGGGAAAACATGCACCAACGGCGGGGAAGCCTTTGTCCAACAGGGGGGAGCACATTAAGCAGCTGCCCTTAGTATCAGGAGCAGCGGGGTACAAATGAACCAGCAGCGGGGAAAACAGCTTCGTGGGAACTCATTAACCAGTTTCGGGGGAACTCATTAACCAGTTTCGGGAAAACGTCCACCAAAGGCGGGGAAAACATCAACCAACGGCGGGGAAGCCATTGTCCAACGGGGGGGAGCACATTAAGCAGCTGCCCTTAGTATCAGGAGCAGCGGGGAACAGATTAAGCAACAGCCGGGAAAAGAACAGCCAACCGCGGGGGAACTCATTAACCAGTTTCGTGGGAACTCATTAACCAGTTTCGTGGGAACTCATTAACCAGTTTCGGGAAAACGTCCACCAAAGGCGGGGAAAACACCAACCAACGTCGGGGAAGCCTTTGTCCAACAGTGGGGAGCACATTAAGCAGCTGCCCTTAGTATCAGGAGCAGCGGGGATCAGATTAAGCAACAGGAGGGAAAAGATCAGCCAACCGCGGGGGAACTCATTAACCAGTTTCGTGGGAACTCATTAACCAGTTTCGGGAAAACTTCCACCAAAGGCGGGGAAAACATGCACCAACGGCGGGGAAGCCATTGTCCAACAGGGGGGAGCACATTAAGCAGCTGCCCTTAGTATCAGGAGCAGCGGGGTACAAATGAACCAGCAGCGGGGAAAACAACTTCGTGGGAACTCATTAACCAGTTTCGTGGGAACTCATTAACCAGTTTCGGGAAAACGTCCACCAAAGGCGGGGAAAGCATCAACCAACGGCGGGGAAGCCATTGTCCAACAGTGGGGAGCACATTAGGCAGCTGCCCTTAGTATCAGGAGCAGCGGGGATCAGATTAAGCAACAGCCGGGAAAAGAACAGCCAACCGCGGGGGAACTCATTAACCAGTTTCGTGGGAACTCATTAACCAGTTTCGTGGGAACTCATTAACCAGTTTCGGGAAAACGTCCACCAAAGGCGGGGAAAACATGCACCAACGGCGGGGAAGCCATTGTCCAACAGGGGGGAGCACATTAAGCAGCTGCCCTTAGTATCAGGAGCGGCGGGGATCAGATTAAGCAACAGCCGGGAAAAGATCAACCAACCGCGGGGGAACTCATTAACCAGTTTCGTGGGAACTCATTAACCAGTTTCCTGGGAACTCATTAACCAGTTTCGGGAAAAATTCAACCAGAGGCGGGGAAAGCATCAACCAACGGCGGGGAAGCCTTTGTCCAACAGGGGGGAGCACATTAAGCAGCTGCCCTTAGTATCAGGAGCAGCGGGGTACAAATGAACCAGCAGCGGGGAAAACAGCTTCGTGGGAACTCATTAACCAGTTTCGGGGGAACTCATTAACCAGTTTCGGGAAAACTTCCACCAAAGGCGGGGAAAGCATGAACCAACGGCGGGGAAGGCATTGTCCAACCGGGGGGAGCACATTAAGCAGCTGCCCTTAGTATCAGGAGCAGCGGGGATCAGATTAAGCAACAGCCGGGAAAAGATCAGCCAACCGCGGGGGAACTCATTAACCAGTTTCGGGGGAACTCATTAACCAGTTTCGGGAAAACGTCCACCAAAGGCGGGAAAACATCAACCAACGGCGGGGAAGCCTTTGTCCAACAGGGGGGAGCACATTAAGCAGCTGCCCTTAGTATCAGGAGCAGCGGGGTACAAATGAACCAGCAGCGGGGAAAACAGCTTCGTGGGAACTCATTAACCAGTTTCGGGGGAACTCATTAACCAGTTTCGGGAAAACTTCCACCAAAGGCGGGGAAAGCATGAACCAACGGCGGGGAAGGCATTGTCCAACCGGGGGGAGCACATTAAGCAGCTGCCCTTAGTATCAGGAGCAGCGGGGATCAGATTAAGCAACAGCCGGGAAAAGATCAGCCAACCGCGGGGGAACTCATTAACCAGTTTCGTGGGAACTCATTAACCAGTTTCGGGAAAACTGCCACCAACGGCGGGGAAAACATGCACCAACGGCGGGGAAGCCATTGTCCAACAGGGGGGAGCACATTAAGCAGCTGCCCTTAGTATCAGGAGCAGCGGGGTACAAATGAACAAGCAGCGGGGAAAACAACTCCGTGGGAACTCATTAACCAGTTTCGTGGGAACTCATTAACCAGTTTCGGGAAAACGTCCACCAAAGGCGGGGAAAACATGCACCAACGGCGGGGAAGCCATTGTCCAACAGGGGGGAGCACATTAAGCAGCTGCCCTTAGTATCAGGAGCAGCGGGGTACAAATGAACCAGCAGCGGGGAAAACAACTTCGTGGGAACTCATTAACCAGTTTCGGGGGAACTCATTAACCAGTTTCGGGAAAACGTCCACCAAAGGCGGGGAAAACATCAACCAACGGCGGGGAAGCCATTGTCCAACAGGGGGGAGCACATTAAGCAGCTGCCCTAAGTATCAGGAGCAGCGGGGATCAGATTAAGCAACAGCCGGGAAAAGATCAACCAACCGCGGGGGAACTCATTAACCAGTTCCGTGGGAACTCATTAACCAGTTTCGTGGGAACTCATTAACCAGTTTCGGGAAAACGTCCACCAAAGGCGGGGAAAACATCAACCAACGGCGGGGAAGCCATTGTCCAACAGTGGGGAGCACATTAAGCAGCTGCCCTTAGTGTCAGGAGCAGCGGGGATCAGATTAAGCAACAGCCGGGAAAAGATCAGGAAACCGCGGGGGAACTCATTAACCAGTTTCGTGGGAACTCATTAACCAGTTTCGGGAAAACCTCCACCAAAGGCGGGGAAAGCATGAACCAACGGCCGGGAAGCCCTTGTCCAAAAGTGGGGAGCACATTAAGTGGCTGCCCTTAGTATCAGGAGCAGCGGGGATCAGATTAAGCAACAGCCGGGAAAAGATCAGCCAACCGCGGGGGAACTCATTAACCAGTTTCGTGGGAACTCATTAACCAGTTTCGGGAATACTTCCACCAAAGGCGGGGAAAACATGAACCAACGGCGGGGAAGCCATTGTCCAACAGTGGGGAGCACATTAAGCAGCTGCCCTTAGTATCAGGAGCAGCGGGGTACAAATGAACCAGCAGCGGGGAAAACAGCTTCGTGGGAACTCATTAACCAGTTTCGTGGGAACTCATTAACCAGTTTCGTGGGAACTCATTAACCAGTTTCGGGAAAACATCCACCAAAGGCGGGGAAAGCATCAACCAACGGCGGGGAAGCCATTGTCCAGCAGTGGGGAGCACATTAAGCAGCTGCCCTTAGTATCAGGAGCAGCGGGGTACAAATGAACAAGCAGCGGGGAAAACAACTCCGTGGGAACTCATTAACCAGTTTCCTGGGAACTCATTAACCAGTTTCGGGAAACCTTCCACCAAAGGCGGGGAAAACATGCACCAACGGCGGGGAAGCCATTGTCCAACAGGGGGGAGTACATTAAGCAGCTGCCCTTAGTATCAGGAGCAGCGGGGATCAGATTAAGCAACAGCCGGGAAAAGATCAGCCAACCGCGGGGGAACTCATTAACCAGTTTCGTGGGAACTCATTAACCAGTTTCGGGAAAACATCAACCAGAGGCGGGGAAAACATGCACCAACGGCGGGGAAGCCATTGTCCAACAGGGGGGAGTACATTAAGCAGCTGCCCTTAGTATCAGGAGCAGCGGGGTACAAATGAACCAGCAGCGGGGAAAACAACTCCGTGGGAACTCATTAACCAGTTTCGTGGGAACTCATTAACCAGTTTCGGGAAACCTTCCACCAAAGGCGGGGAAAACATGCACCAACGGCGGGGAAACCATTGTCCAACAGGGGGGAGCACATTAAGCAGCTGCCCTTAGTATCAGGAGCAGCGGGGTACAAATGAACCAGCAGCGGGGACAACAACTCCGTGGGAACTCATTAACCAGTTTCGTGGGAACTCATTAACCAGTTTCGGGAAACCTTCCACCAAAGGCGGGGAAAACATGCACCAACGGCGGGGAAGCCATTGTCCAACAGGGGGGAGCACATTAAGCAGCTGCCCTTAGTATCAGGAGCAGCGGGGATCAGATTTAGCAGCAGCCGGGAAAAGATCAGGAAACCGCGGGGGAACTCATTAACCAGTTTCGTGGGAACTCATTAACCAGTTTCGGGAAAACATCAACCAGAGGCGGGGAAAGCATCAACCAACGGCGGGGAAGCCTTTGTCCAACAGGGGGGAGCACATTAAGCAGCTGCCCTTAGTATCAGGAGCAGCGGTGCACAAATGAACCAGCAGCGGGAAAACAGCTTCGTGGGAACTCATTAACCAGTTTCGGGGGAACTCATTAACCAGTTTCGGGAAATCTTCCACCAGAGGCGGGGAAAGCATCAACCAACGGCGGGGAAGCCTTTGTCCAACAGGGGGGAGCACATTAAGCAGCTGCCCTTAGTCTCAGGAGCAGCGGGGAACAGATTAAGCAACAGCCGGGAAAAGATCAGCCAACCGCGGGGGAACTCATTAACCAGTTTCGTGGGAACTCATTAACCAGTTTCGTGGGAACTCATTAACCAGTTTCGGGAAAACGTCCACCAAAGGCGGGGAAAGCATCAGCCAACGGCGGGGAAGCCATTGTCCAACAGTGGGGAGCACATTAAGCAGCTGCCCTTAGTATCAGGAGCAGCGGGGATCAGATTAAGCAACAGCCGGGAAAAGATCAGCCAACCGCGGGGGAACTCATTAACCAGTTTCCTGGGAACTCATTAACCAGTTTCGGGAAATCCTCCCCCAAAGGCGGGGAAAGCATCGACCAACGGCCGGGAAGCCTTTGTCCAACAGTGGGGAGCACATTAAGCAGCTGCCCTTAGTCTCAGGAGCAGCGGGGTACAAATGAACCAGCAGCGGGGAAAACAACTTCGTGGGAACTCATTAACCAGTTTCGTGGGAACTCATTAACCAGTTTCGGGAAAACATCCACCAGAGGCGGGGAAAGCATCAACCAACGGCGGGGAAGCCATTGTCCAACAGGGGGCAGTACATTAAGCAGCTGCCCTAAGTATCAGGAGCAGCGGGGATCAGATTAAGCAACAGCCGGGAAAAGATCAGCCAACCGCGGGGGAACTCATTAACCAGTTTCGTGGGAACTCATTAACCAGTTTCGGGGGAACTCATTAACCAGTTTCGGGAAACCTTCCACCAAAGGCGGGGAAAACATCAACCAGCGGCGGGGAAGCCATTGTCCAACAGGCGGGAGCACATTAAGCAGCTGCCCTTAGTATCAGGAGCAGCGGGGTACAAATGAACCAGCAGCGGGGAAAACAGCTTCGTGGGAACTCATTAACCAGTTTCGGGGGAACTCATTAACCAGTTTCGGGAAAACATCAACCAGAGGCGGGGAAAGCATCAACCAACGGCGGGGAAGCCTTCGTCCAACAGGGGGGAGCACATTAAGCAGCTGCCCTTAGTATCAGGAGCAGCGGGGTGCAAATGAACCAGCAGCGGGGAAAACAACTTCGTGGGAACTCATTAACCAGTTTCGTGGGAACTCATTAACCAGTTTCGTGGGAACTCATTAACCAGTTTCGGGAAAACGTCCACCAAAGGCGGGGAAAGCATCAACCAACGGCGGGGAAGCCATTGTCCAACAGACGGGAGCACATTAAGCAGCTGCCCTTAGTATCAGGAGCAGCGGGGATCAGAGTAAGCAACAGCCGGGAAAAGATCAGCCAACCGCGGGGGAACTCATTAACCAGTTTCGTGGGAACTCATTAACCAGTTTCGGGAAAACTTCCACCAAAGGCGGGGAAAACATGCACCAACGGCGGGGAAGCCATTGTCCAACAGGGGGGAGCACATTAAGCAGCTGCCCTTAGTATCAGGAGCAGCGGGGTACAAATGAACCAGCAGCGGGGAAAAAAACTTCGTGGGAACTCATTAACCAGTTTCGTGGGAACTCATTAACCAGTTTCGGGAAAACTTCCACCAAAGGCGGGGAAAACATGCACCAACGGCGGGGAAGCCATTGTCCAACAGGGGGGAGCACATTAAGCAGCTGCCCTTAGTATCAGGAGCAGCGGGGTACAAATGAACCAGCAGCGGGGAAAACAACTTCGTGGGAACTCATTAACCAGTTTCGTGGGAACTCATTAACCAGTTTCGGGAAAACGTCCACCAAAGGCGGGGAAAGCATCAACCAACGGCGGGGAAGCCATTGTCCAACAGGGGGAAGTACATTAAGCAGCTGCCCTTAGTATCAGGAGCAGCGGGGTACAAATGAACCAGCAGCGGGGAAAGCAACTTCGTGGGAACTCATTAACCAGTTTCGTGGGAACTCATTAACCAGTTTCGGGAAAACATCAACCAGAGGCGGGGAAAGCATCAACCAACGGCGGGGAAGCCATTGTCCTACAGTGGGGAGCACATTAAGCAGCTGCCCTTAGTATCAGGAGCCGCGGGGATCAGATTAAGCAACAGCCGGGAAAAGATCAGCCAACCGCGGGGGAACTCATTAACCAGTTTCGTGGGAACTCATTAACCAGTTTCTGGGGAACTCATTAACCAGTTTCGGGAAATCCTCCACCAAAGGCGGGGAAAGCATCGACCAACGGCCGGGAAGCCTTTGTCCAACAGTGGGGAGCACATTAAGCAGCTGCCCTTAGTCTCAGGAGCAGCGGGGTACAAATGAACCAGCAGCGGGGAAAACAACTTCGTGGGAACTCATTAACCAGTTTCGTGGGAACTCATTAACCAGTTTCGGGAAAACATCCACCAGAGGCGGGTAAAGCATCAACCAACGGCGGGGAAGCCATTGTCCAACAGGGGGCAGTACATTAAGCAGCTGCCCTAAGTATCAGGAGCAGCGGGGATCAGATTAAGCAACAGCCGGGAAAAGATCAACCAACCGCGGGGGAACTCATTAACCAGTTTCGTGGGAACTCATTAACCAGTTTCGGGGGAACTCATTAACCAGTTTCGGGAAAACATCAACCAGAGGCGGGGAAAGCATCAACCAACGGCGGGGAAGCCTTCGTCCAACAGGGGGGAGCACATTAAGCAGCTGCCCTTAGTATCAGGAGCAGCGGGGTGCAAATGAACCAGCAGCGGGGAAAACAACTTCGTGGGAA
>NW_027592306.1:0-35000 GCF_964213995.1 Mustelus asterias
GACATTCAAGGGGCAACTAGATGAATACATGAATAGGATGGGAATGGAAGGATCCGGCAGGCATCATGATCGGCGCAGGCTTGGAGGGCCGAAGGGCCTGCTCCTGTGCTGTACTGTTCACTATGTGAACATAGAAAACAGGAGGAGGCCATTCAGCCCCTCCAGCCTGCTCCGTCATTCATTTTGATCGTGGCTGATCATTGAATTCAATATCCTGATCCCTTCCCTCCCCCATATCCCTCAATCCCTTTAGCCCCGAGAGCGATATCTAATTTCTTCCTGAAATCACACAACGTTTTGGCCTCAACCACTTTCTGTGGGAGTGAATTCCACCGCTCTCTGGGTGAAGAAATTTCTCCTCACCTCAGTCCTAAAAGGTTTACTCCTTATCCTCAAACTCTGACCCCCTAGTTCTGGACTCCCCCCACCATCGGGAACATTCTTTCTGAATCTACCCTGTCTAACCCTGTTAGAATTTTATAAGTTTCTATGAGATCCCCTCTCACTCTTCCAAACTCCAGTGAATATAATCCTCACCAACCTAGTCTCTCCTTGTATGACAGTTCTGTCATTGTTTGCTGCGGGAAGAATTTAGAATGATCCCAGCACCAGTATAAGGGTGGCACAGTGGGTTAGCGCTGCTGCCTCACAGCGCCAGGGACCCGGGTTCGAATCCCAGCTTGGGTCACAGTCTGTGCGGAGTCTGCACATTCCCTCCCCCCGTGTCTGCATGGGTTTCCTCCGGTTTCCTCCCACAGTCTGAAAGACGTGCTGGTTAGGGTGCATTGGCCGTGCTAAATTGCCCCTTGGTGTCCAAAGGCTGACAAGCCTTGAGCGGCACGGTGGCTAACACTGCTGCCTCACAGTGCCAGGGACTTGGGTCAGTGTCTGTGCAGAATTTGCACGTTCTCCCTGTGTCTGCGTGGGTTTCCTCCGGGTGCTCCAGTTTCCTCCCACAGTCCGAAAGACGTGCTGGTTAGGGTGCTAAATTCTCCCTCGGTGTACCCCGAACAGGCGCCGGAGTGTGGGCGACTCAGGGATTTTCACAGTAACTTCATTGCGGTGTTATGTAAGCTGACTTGTGACACGGATAAACAAACTTCAAAGAGGGCTGCGGAGTTGGGGCTTTGAGCTTGTCGAGTGAGGTGGGGAGGCTGACCTGTGGCAGAACCTCTCCTCCCAGGAGCTGGCATCGCAGTGAGGCAGTTTGTTCCGTGACTGCCTCTCCGCTGGGCCGCGGCCTACTCCCCGGTGACCACTTGCTGAGGTAAACATGTTTGTCAGATTAACCCTGCCCTTTGTTAACCCAACACCCTCCCAGGCCGGCTGGGAATCTCTTATTTATAACAGACTGCTGAGTGTCGGCCTGAGAGGCCTTCGAGGCCCCTCAGCGTCAATCAATCCTTCATTTCGGAACGATCGAATTGACTGGAGGCGGGAAACCAAGCAGCAGACTCTGCACACGACAAACTCTCAAACCCTTTCCACAGAGGAGAAATTAGCCCAGGGACAATGATTGAGCAACTGGATTTGTGACCTGGGGAAGGGATTCGGGGCGGGGCGGGGAGGTGGGTTCAAGGGTCACGTGTGATTCTGGACGGGGGAGGGATTTAAAGGATGGGCGAGACAGATTGGGGACTATCGCCCTGGGAAAAGGCCACGAGGAGATTTCATAGAATCCCTGCAGTGCAGAGGGAGGCCATTCGGCCCACCCAGGCCCTATCCCCGTAATCCCATGTATTTACCCTGCTAGTCCCTCCTGACACAAAGGGGCAATTTAGCATGGCCAATCCACCTAACCTGCACGTCTTTGGACACAAAGGGGCAATTTAACACGGCCAATCCACCTAACCTGCACATCTTTGGACACTAAGGGGCAATTTAGCACGGCCAATCCACCTAACCTGCACATCTTTGGACACTAAGGGGCAATTTAGCATGGCCAATCCACCTAACCTGCACGTCTTTGGACACTAAGGGGCAATTTAGCACGGCCAATCCACCTAACCTGCACATCTTTGGACACTAAGGGGCAATTTAGCATGGCCAATCCACCTAACCTGCATGTCTTTGGACACTAAGGGGCAATTTAGCATGGCCAATCCACCTAACCTGCATGTCTTTGGACACTAAGGGGCAATTTAGCATGGCCAATCCACCTAACCTGCACATCTTTGGGCTGTGGGAGGAAACCGGAGCACGCAGAGGAAACCCCACGCAGACACGGAGAATGTACAAACTCCGCACAGAGAGTAATCTGAGGCCGGATTCGAACCTGGGTCTCCGACACTGTGGGACAGCAGTGCTAACCACTGCACCACCCATGATTAACATCCTTTCCGGATGTATCACAGCTTGGTTTGGGCTCCTGCTCTGCCCAAGACTGCAAGGAACTACAAAGGGTTGTGAATGTAGCCCAGTCCCATCAGGCAAACCAGCCTCCCATCCATTGACTCTGTCTACACTTCCCGCTGCCTCGGGGGGGAAAAGCAGCCAGCATAATCAAGGACCCCCACACACCCCGGACATTCTCTCTTCCACCTTCTTCCGTTGGGAAAAAGATACAAAAGTCTGAGGTCACGTACCGACCGACTCAAGAACAGCTTCTTCCCTGCTGCTGTCTCGTTTGAATGGACCTACCTTATATTAATCTAATCTTTCTCTGCTATGACTGTGACACTACATTCTGCCCCCTCTCCTTTCTTTCTCCCCTATGTACTCTATGAACGGTATGCTTTGTATAGCATGCAAGAAACAATACTTTTCACCGTATCCCAATATATGTGACAATAATAAATCAAATTTAACGGCGCCTTTAGCACTCCAGCCCGACCTCCAATGGCTACTCAGTCGAAAATTATAGAATCATAGCGTTCCTACAGTGCAGAAGGAGGCCATTCGGCCCATCGAGTCTGCACCGACCACAATCCCACCCAGGCCCTAGCCCCATAACCCCATACTTTTGCCCTAGCTAATCCCCCTGACACTAAGGGACAATTTAGCACGGCCAATGCACCTAACCCGCACATCTTTCGGACTGTGGGAGGAAACCGGAGCACCCGGAGGAAACCCACGCAGACACGGGGAGAACGTGCAGACTCCGCACAGACAGTGACCTGAGCCGGGAATCGAACCCGGGTCCCTGGCGCTGTGAGGCAGCAGTGCTAACCCACTCTGCCGCCCCACATTGTCATCTAGAGGGAGGAGAATGGAACACAGGGTGTAGCTGAGATAGGGAGCGAGGTGTATGTGTGTGTGTATGCTTGCCTCGGATAGCGAACATGCCAGCCAATGCATATTCTGAACACAAGCTGTGTCTCCCCCCCCCCCCACCCCCCCAAATCACTGTAGCCAGCCGCATCTTGAAGTGTCTTGGGAGTGTCTTTCTCTGTTCATCGCAGCAAGCGAACTGATTGAACACCAACCCAGTTCCAATCCGGGGAATCCAGCCCTTCAGAATGAGGGTGGGGGGGATTCTGTGGCACGGTGGGTTCGCGCTGCTGCCTCACAGCGCCAGGGACGCGTTTTCAATTCCGGCCTCGGGTTCAATGTCTGTGTGGAGTTTGCACGTTCTCCCCGTGTCTGCGTGGGTTTCCTCCAGGTGCTCCGGTTTCCTCCCGCAGTCCAAAGACGCTAACTTGGACGGGTTCATGGATGAGAGGGGTGTGGAGGGATATGGTCCAAGTGCAGGTCAGTGGGACTAGGCAAAAAATGGTTCGGCACAGACAAGAAGGGCCAAAAGACCTGTTTCTGAGCTGTAATTTTCTATGGTTCTATGTGCGGAT
Source organism: Mustelus asterias (assembly GCF_964213995.1). Classification (NCBI taxonomy): domain Eukaryota; kingdom Metazoa; phylum Chordata; class Chondrichthyes; order Carcharhiniformes; family Triakidae; genus Mustelus; species Mustelus asterias. Next base: position 3,786 of record NW_027592306.1, read on the forward strand.
TAGGTGGATTGGCCATGCTAAATTGCCCCTTAGTGTCCAAAGATGTGTAGGTTGGATGGATTGGCCATGCTAAATTGCCCCTTAGTGTCCAAAGATGTGCAGGTTAGGTGGATTGGCCATGCTAAATTGCCCCTTAGTGTCCAAAGATGTGTAGGTTAGATGGATTGGCCATGCTAAATTGCCCCTTAGTGTCCAAAGATGTGTAGGTTGGATGGATTGGCCATGCTAAATTGCCCCTTAGTGTCCAAAGATGTGCGAGTTAGTTGGATAGGCCATGCTAAATTGCCCCTTAGTGTCCAAAGATGTGTAGGTTAGGTGGATTGGCCATGCTAAATTGCCCCTTAGTGTCCAAAGATATGTAGGTTAGGTGGATTGGCCATGCTAAGTTGCCCCTTCGTGTCCAAAGATGTGTCGGTTGGATGGATTGGCCATGCTAAATTGCCCCTTAGTGTCAGGGGGATTAACAGCGTAAGTGTGTGGGGTTACGAAGATAGGGCCTGGGTGGGATTGTGGTCGGTACAGACTCGCTGGGCCGAGTGGCCTCCTCCTGTCCTGTAGAGGTTCTATGACTCCTAAGTGAGGAGGAAGGAATTGCTTTTGCCGCAAGCGGTGCTTCTCTGAAAGAGCCTTTACCTCAGTGCTGCGCCCCTCATCCATTCGGCCCGTCGTTCTGTCATCAGCATAGGCGAGTTGGTGGCCTTCTCCTGTGCGGTGACAATGCCACGCTGCCCGTCTCCCTGGGGCCTGGCGAGGGGGAACGGGGAGTGACCCGGGTGGTAACAGCTTGGATTTTTTTTTTCCTACCCGCTCGCAGGTTGGAGATAAGTTGCCCTCTGTCGATGTCCACGAGGGAGACCCTCACTGCGTCGTCAACACCGCTGACCTCTTCAAGGGCAAGAAGGGAGTGATATTTGGCCTTCCAGGTGCTTTCACTCCGGGGTGTAGCAAGGTAAGGTGCCACCCCCCACTATCTCCTCCGTCCTTTCCCAGACAGACTGTTCGCTTCTCTCACCCGCCCGCCCTCACTCCGGGTCCACTGGCATTCTAACAACGGTCCCCTAGCTCCATCAGCACTGCCCCCCAAACCCCCGTTTCAGTCCTGGGAGTGTACACCGCTCAGCTATTCAGCCGTTTGGGGCATCGCGGAACCAGCTCCCATTGTTGACATCCAGGACTGATTTGCGGTCAATGACTTTTATGTTGGGTTCTAAACCCGCCCGATTTGCCAACAACAGGAGCCCACAGCGTGATGGATGTCCAGTCATTCGCATTATCTGCAGTATCACGGGTCAGGATTGGTTTACAAGACCCTCTGACGGTGCGGCGCTCCCTGGGCACTGACCCTCTGATGGTGCGGCACTCTCCCTGGGCCCTGACCCTCTGACGGTGCGGCGCTCATTGGGCACTGACCCTCTGATGGTGCAGCACTCTCCCTGGGCCCTGACCCTCTGACGGTGCGGCGCTCCCTGGGCACTGACCCTCTGACGGTGCGGCGCTCCCTGGGCACTGACCCTCTGACGGTGCGGCGCTCTCCCTGGGCCCTGACCCTCTGACGGTGCGGCACTCCCTGGGCACTGACCCTCTGACGGTGCGGCGCTCCCTGGGCACTGACCCTCTGATGGTGCGGCGCTCCCTGGGCACTGACCCTCTGGCGGTGCGGCGCTCCCTGGGCACTGACCCTCTGACGGTGCGGCACTCCCTGGGCCCTGACCCTCTGACGGTGCGGCGCTCCCTAAGCACTGACCCTCTGACGGTGCGGCACTCCCTGGGCACTGACCCTCTGACGGTGCGGCGCTCATTGGGCACTGACCCTCTGACAGTGCGGCGCTCCCTGGGCCCTGACCCTCTGACAGTGCGGCGCTCCCTGGGCCCTGACCCTCTGACGGTGCGGCGCTCATTGGGCACTGACCCTCTGACGGTGCGGCGCTCCCTGGGCACTGACCCTCTGGCGGTGCGGCGCTCCCTGGGCACTGACCCTCTGGCGGTGCGGCGCTCCCTGGGCACTGACCCTCTGACGGTGCGGCGCACCCTGGGCACTGACCCTCTGACGGTGCGGCACTCCCTGGGCACTGACCCTCTGACGGTGCGGCGCTCTCTCTCGGCGCTGCTCCTCCCCGGGCAGTTGGTTGTGTCCCCCTTGTGTCTGCTGCCCTTGTCTCTATCGATAGTCGAGGGTGTGGGTTTGGAAAGTGGTGTTTACAGGAGAGTTGGTAACTACTTTGTGGAGTTTTAGGAGTGGGATTCGAACCCGCGACCTTCTGCCGAGAATGCAGCTCGTTGAGCCCCGGCTGATGCTGGGGGATGAGGTGTGATAATTGGGAGGGTATCTGGGGGCTCACCGCTTGGCAGAGCAGTCCTTCACCACTGTCTGGTCTCTGTCTGCGCTCTCGCTGTCCACCTGCAGGTTCCTCACTCTAACCGTCTACTTTCTCTCTCCCTCTCTCCTCCTCCAGTCTCATCTCCCCAGCTACGTGGAAAATTATGAGGCCCTGAAGAAGAAGGGGGTGGAAATCATCGCCTGCATCGCTGTCAATGATGCCTTCGTCATGGCCGCCTGGGGGAAGGAGCACAAAGCTGATGGAAAGGTGAGTGTGAGAGGGTCGGGCTGGCAGAGAGAGAGAGACAGGGCAGGGAGGGAGAGAGATGGAGACTGAGAGAGACGGGGACTTGGGGGGAGAGAGAGAGAGAAAGATGGAGACTGAGAGGGGGAGGAGGAAAGGTAGAGAGAGAGCGAGACGGGGACCGAGAGAAAGAGGGTGGGAGAGAGAGGGAAAGGGGGAGGGACAGGCACTGAGAGAGAACGAGCGAGAGACGGGGAGGGGGACAGATGGGGACTGCGAGGGTCCCATTCTGGGGATATCGCTGGGGATTGCCCTTCGGACAGAGCTGCTTGGAGGAGGGGGGGGGGGGGGGGGGGTGCGGCATAGGATGGGGTGCAGGGGCAGTGTTGGGTGAGGGACTCCTGTATCTGTTAGCAGAGAACCAGAGGAAGCCTCCAGTGTAAAGAATATTGTGTACAGTTTGGGTCTCCTTTGACTGAGGAAGAATTTACTTCCCAAAGAGTGGGTGCAATGAATTCCCACTTGATCGATCCCTGGGGTGAGAGGGTTTGTATTACAATTTGATTTATTCTTGTCACATGTATTGGGATACAGTGAAAAGTCTTGTTTCTTGCGCACTGTATAGACAAAGCATACCGTTCATAGAGAAGGAAATGAGAGGGTGCAGAATGTAGTGTTACAGCCATAGCTAGGGTGCAGAGAAAGATCAACTTAATGCGAGGTAGGTCCATTCACAAGTCTTGACAGCAGCAGGGAAGAAGCTGTTCTTGAGTCGGTCGGTACGTAACGCCAGACTTTTGTATCTTTTTCCCGATGGAAGAGAGAATGTCCGGGGTGCGTGGGGGTCCTTGATTATGCCGGCTGCTTTTCCCCGAGGTAGCGGGAAGTGTAGACAGAGTCATAGAAATCATAGAAATCATAGAAACCCGACAGTACAGAAAGAGGCCATTCGGCCCATCGAGTCTGCACCGACCACAATCCCACCCAGGCCCTACCCCCATATCCCTACATATTTTACCCACTAATTCCTCTAACCTACGCATCTCAGGACACTAAGGGGCAATTTTACCATGGCCAATCAACCTAACCCGCACATCTCAATGGATGGGAGGCTGGTTTGCGTGATGGACTGGGTTACGTTCACGACCTTTTGTAGTTTCTTGCGCGCTCTCTCTCTCTCTCTCCGACTGGACAGTCGAAAACACAGGATAGCTGTCTCAGGATAAGGGGGCAGTCATTTTGGACGGAGATGGGGGTGGGGGTGGAGTTTCTTCACTTGGCTGAGGGGAGGATTGCGAATCCTGTCCCCAGGAGAGCTGTGGGCGCTCGGGTCATTGGGTATGTTCCAGGCTGCGATTAGAGGCTGTCGGAGACTTGAGGGGAAACGAGTGATGGGGCAGGAAAGCAGAATCCCAGTGACAGACCACCCTCGGGGGGGGGGGGGGGGGGGGGGAGCTTCTGCTTCCTTTACCAACTGTTTTAAATCTCTGTCCCTCTCCTTCCCGATTCTTTTCCGAGCAGGAACAATTTCTCCCTCTTGGCTCCACGGTGGCACAGGGGGTTAGCGCTGCTGCTTCACAGCGCCGGGGACCCGGGTTCGACTCCCGGCTCGGGTCACTGCCTGTGCGGAGTCTGCGCGTTCCCCCCGTGTCTGCGTGGGTTTGCTCCGGTTTCCTCCCACAGTCCAAAAGACATGCTGGTTCAGTGCTAAATTCTCCCTCTGTGTAACCCGAACAGGAGTGTGGCGACGAGGGGATTTCCACAGCAACTTCATTGCAGTGTTAATGTAAGCCTTACTTGTGACAGGAATAAAATAAACTTTAACTTTAATCCAGTCCCCTTGTGATTTTGAACACCTCAATCGAATCTCCAGTCACGATCATCAGTAGATTCTTAATTCCAGATATTTTTATTTTATTGAATTCAAATTCCACCATCTGCCGTGGCGGGATTCGAACCCGGGTCTCCCAGAACATTAGCTGAGTTTCTGGATTAATCTTGTCTTCTATCTCGTTTTCCAGGTGCGAATGTTGGCGGATCCCACTGGAGCTTTCACACGCGTGAGTACAAAGACCCCTTTCCAACTTCTTCATTCATTCACAGGGTGTGGGTGTCGCTGGCCGGGCCCAGTATTCACCCCCCATCCCTAATTACCCCCCTTGAGAAGGTGGTGGGTGAGCTGCCATCTTGAACCCACTGCAGTCCCCGTGTGGTGTAGGTACAACCACAGTGCTGTTAGGGAGGGAGTTCCAGGATTGTGATTGGACATCAGTCAGTCCCCGTGTGGTGTAGGTCCACCCACAGTGCTGTTAGGGAGGGAGTTCAAGGATTGTGATTGGACATCAGTCAGTCCCCGTGTGGTGTAGGTACACCCACAGTGCTGTTAGGGAGGGAGTTCCAGGATTTTGACCCCAGCCACAGTGAAGGAACGGCCGATATATTTCCAAGTCGGGATGGTGAGTGGCTCGGAGGGGGAACTTGCAGGTGGTGGGTGTTCCCCATGTGTCTGCTGCCCCCCCCTTGTCCTTCTAGGTGGTAGAGGTGGTGGGTTTGGAAGGTGCTGATGAAGGAGCCTTGGCGAGTCGCTGCAGTGCATCTTGTAGATGGTACACACTGCTGCCACTGTGCGTCGGTGGTGGAGGGAGTGAGTGTTTGTGGTTAGCGTGTCGATCGAGCGGGGCTGCTTTGTCCTGGATGGTGTCGAGCTTCTCGAGTGTTGTTGGGAGCCGCACTCATCCAGGCAAGTGGAGAGTATTCCATCACACTCCTGACTTGTGTCCTTGTAGATGGTGGACAGGCTTTGAGGGGGGAGTCAGGAGGTGAGTTACTCTCCGCAGGATTCCCAGTGGACAGGCTTTGGGGGGAGTCAGGAGGTGAGTTACTCTCCGCAGGATTCCCAGTGGATAGGCTTTGGGGGGAGTCAGGAGGTGAGTTACTCTCCGCAGGATTCCCAGTGGACAGGCTTTGGGGGGGAGTCAGGAGGTGAGTTACTCTCCGCAGGTGGCGGAGCAGAATTTATCAGATTAAGTACCTTAAGTCGGAGACAAAACGTAGCTCCAGCAAAGATGGCAGCGTTTGCGTTGCTGTATCGATGGGCCGAATGGTCTCCTGTGCTGTTACAGAAGGAACTGGTTACCTGTCACTGTCTGTCAATCTGGAATTGCCCCGGTTTGATTGGGGTGTCCCTCCTTCCGTACAGGGGTGTGGAACGGGGCAAGAGACTGTGTGCCAGGCCCTGCCATCTCTCCGCATGCATTAACCACTCTTTCCCTCCCTCTCCACAGGCTATTGGTCTCGAGTTGGACAAGGAACAGTTAATCGCAGCTCTGGGGAACAAGCGCTGCAAGAGGTAGGCCAGGCTTTTCAGCCTCTGACATTTCGAGACCTCTGTAGAGACTGCAACCCCGTCATCTAACCCCGTGCTGTACCTGTCCTGGGAGTGTTTGATGGGGGGACAGTGTAGAGGGAGCTTTACTCTGTATCTAACCCCGTGCTGTACCTGTCCTGGGAGTGTTTGATGGGGGGACAGTGTAGGGGGAGCTTTACTCTGTATCTTACCCCGTGTTGTACCTGTCCTGGGAGTGTTTGATGGGGACAGTGTAGAGGGAGCTTTACTCTGTATCTAATCCCGTGCTGTCCCTGTCCTGGGAGTGTTTGATGAGGGTCAGTGTAGATGGAGCTTTACTCTGTATCTAATCCCGTGCTGTCCCTGTCCTGGGAGTGTTTGATGGGGGACAGTGTAGAGGGAGCTTTACTCTGTATCTAACCCTGTGCTGTACCTGTCCTGGGAGTGTTTGATGGGGACAGTGTAGAGGGAGCTTTACTCTGTATCTAACCCCGTGCTGTACCTGTCCTGGGTGTGTTTGATGGGGGACAGTGTAGAAGGAGCTTTACTCTGTATCTAACCCCATGCTGTACCTGTCCTGGGAGAGTTTGATGGGGACAGTGTAGAGGGAGCTTTACTCTGTATCTAACCCCGTGCTGTACCTGTCCTGGGAGTGTTTGATGGGGGACAGTGTAGAGGGAGCTTTACTCTGTATCGAACCCCGTGCTGTACCTGTCCTGGGAGTGTTTGATGGGGGGACAGTGTAGAGGGAGCTTTACTCTGTATCTAACCCCGTGCCGTACCTGTCCTGGGAGTGTTTGATGGGGGACAGTGCAGAGGGAGCTTTACTCTGTATCTAACCCCGTGCTGTACCTGTCCTGGGAGTGTTTGATGGGGGACAGTGTAGAGGGAGCTTTACTCTGTATCTAACCCCGTGCTGTACCTGTCCTGGGAGTGTTTGGTGGGGGACAGTGTAGAGGGAGCTTTACTCTGTATCTAACCCCGTGCTGTACCTGTCCTGGGAGTGTTTGATGGGGGACAGTGTAGAAGGAGCTTTACTCTGTATCTAACCCCATGCTGTACCTGTCCTGGGAGAGTTTGATGGGGACAGTGTAGAGGGAGCTTTACTCTGTATCTAACCCCGTGCTGTACCTGTCCTGGGAGTGTTTGATGGGGGACAGTGCAGAGGGAGCTTTACTCTGTATCTAACCCCGTGCTGTACCTGTCCTGGGAGTGTTTGATGGGGGACAGTGTAGAGGGAGCTTTACTCTGTATCTAACCCCGTGCTGTACCTGTCCTGGGAGTGTTTGGTGGGGGACAGTGTCGAGGGAGCTTTACTCTGTATCTAACCCCGTGCTGTACCTGTCCTGGGAGTGTTTGATGGGGGACAGTGTCGAGGGAGCTTTACTCTGTATCTAACCCCGTGCTGTACCTGTCCTGGGAGTGTTTGATGGGGGACAGTGTAGAGGGAGCTTTACTCTGTATCTAACCCCGTGCTGTACCTGTCCTGGGAGTGTTTGGTGGGGGACAGTGTAGAGGGAGCTTTACTCTGTATCTAACCCCGTGCTGTACCTGTCCTGGGAGTGTTTGATGGGGGACAGTGTCGAGGGAGCTCTATCCTAATTTAGCGTGGAAGTCAGGTTAAGCGTTACCTTTCTCTCTCTCTCTGTCTCAGGTTTGTGATGGTGCTGGATAATGGAGTTGTGAAGGATCTGAAGGTGGAACAGGATGGGACTGGCCTTACCTGCAGTCTGGCCTCCCACGCCATGCAGCTTGTCTGAAAGCCCCCCAGGAGCTGGCTTCGGGCAGTACCACCACCCGGTGACTGACTGCTGAAGCAGTGGGAATGTAACATTGTGTGAATACAATCCTTTAATAAAAATATCTTAACTTGATGTGCTCTGCATCTCCCTTCCTCTTGTGTTGTTGTGTTTTACAATTCCAATAAATGCCTGTGGGCCAAATGCAGATTGCCTGGGTGACTGTGCACATTCTCCTCCATGTCTGCACGGATTTCCTCCGTAAGAAGTTTAACAACACCAGGTTAAAGTCCAACAGGTTTATTTGGTAGCAAAAGCCACACAAGCTTTCGGAGCTGCAAGCCCCTTCTTCAGGTGAGTGGGAATTCTGTTCACAAACAGAGCTTATAAAGACACAGACTCAATTTACATGAATAATGGTTGGAATGCGAATACTTACAACTAATCAAGTCTTTAAGAAACGAAACAGTGTGAGTGGAGAGAGCATCAAGACAGGCTAAAAAGATGTGTATTGTCTCCAGACAAGACAGACAAGACAGCTGTCTTGTCTGGAGACAATACACATCTTTTTAGCCTGTCTTGATGCTCTCTCCACTCACATTGTTTCGTTTCTTAAAGACTTGATTAGTTGTAAGTATTCGCATTCCAACCATTATTCATGTAAATTGAGTCTGTGTCTTTATAAGCTCTGTTTGTGAACAGAATTCCCACTCACCTGAAGAAGGGGCTAAGAGCTCCGAAAGCTTGTGTGGCTTTTGCTACCAAATAAACCTGTTGGACTTTAACCTGGTGTTGTTAAACTTCTTACTGTGTTTACCCCAGTCCAACGCCGGCATCTCCACATCGGATTTCCTCCCACAGTCCAAAAGACGTGCTGGTTAGGGTGCTAAATTCTCCCTCAGTGTAACCCGAACAGGCGCCGCAGTGTGGCGACTGGGGGATTTTCACAGTAACTTCATTGCAGCGTTAATGGAAGCCGACTTGTGACACTAATAAATAAACTTTACTTGTGATCAGCCCTGATCTTAAACAGCAGAGCAGACTTGATCGGCCAAATGGCCTCCTTCTGCACTGTGGAGCTTCTATCATTCCACGAGATGGGGTGGCACAGCGGGTTAGCACTGCTGCCTCACAGCGCCAGGGACCCGGGTTCGATTCCCGGCTCGGGTCACTGTCTGTGTGGAGTCTGCACGTTCTCCCCGTGTCTGCGTGGGTTTCCTCCGGGTGCTCCGGTTTCCTGCCACAGTCCGAAAGACGTGCTGGTTAGGGTGCTAAATTCTCCCTCCGTGTTACCCGAACAGGCGCCGCAGTGTGGCGACTAGGGGATTTTCACAGTAACTTCATTGCAGTGTTAATGTAAGCCTTCTGACAAATAAATAAACTTTTAAGTGCAAACAAAACATCAATAAAAGGTTTTTTGGAAAACTGAAAAGGTGTGCAATCTTAAACCTTGGACAAGAGAAGGTCCAAGAAAGCCATCTAAATTTATTAGTGTCACAAGTAGGCTTGCATTAACACTGCAATGAAGTCACTGTGAAAATCCCCTAGTCGCCACACTCAGGCCCCTGTTCAGGCAGTTTTAATGTAAGCTTACTCATGACACTAATAAATAAGTTTAACCTCAGTACAGCCTGTCAGCGCACACTCCACCACAACCTATATTTATACGGCACGCTTCCTTAATCTCGTAAATAATCCCAAAGCCACTTCCCAGGGGCGATCAGTAAATGAAACACTTGCTGCTTTCAGAGATATCTGGTTCATGTGTGTTGAAATGAGTAATTTGACAAGGAAGTATTCAATGAACGGCAGGATACTGGGAAATTAGACCATAAGACATAGGAGCAGAATTAGGCCACTCGGCCCATCGAGTCTGCTCCGCCATTCAATCATAGAACATAGAACAGTACAGCACAGAACAGGCCCTTTGGCCCACGATGTTGTGCCGAGCTTTATCTGAAACCAAGATCAAGCTATCCCACTCCCTATCATCCTGGTGTGCTCCATGTGCCTATCCAATAACCGCTTAAATGTTCCTAAAGTGTCTGATTCCACTATCACTGCAGGCAGTCCATTCCACACCCCAACCACTCTCTGCGTAAAGAACCTACCTCTGATATCCTTCCTATATCTCCCACCACGAACCCTATAGTTATGCCCCCTTGTAATAGCTCCATCCACCCGAGGAAATAGTCTTTGAAAAATATCATGGCTGATATTTTTCTCATCCCCATTCTCCTGCCTTTTCCCCATAACCCCTGATCCCCTTATTAATCAAGAACCTATCTATCTCTGTCTTAAAGACACTCAATGACCCGGCCTCCACAGCCTTCTGCGGCAAAGAGTTCCACAGATTCACCACTCTCTGGCTGAAGAAATTCCTCCTCGTCTCAATTTTAAAGGAGCATCCCTCCACTCTGAGGTTGTGCCCTCGAGTTCTAATCTCTCCCACGAGTGGAAACAACCTCTCCATGTCCACTCTATCCAGGCCTCGCAGTATCCTGTAAGTTTCAATTAGATTCCCCCCCTCATCCTTCTAAACTCCATCGAGTACAGACCCAGAGTCCTCAACCGTTCCTCATACGACAAGCTCTTCATTCCAGGGATCATTCTTGTGAACCTCCTCTGGACCCTTTCCAAGGCCGGCACATCCTTCCTTAGATACGGGGCCCAAAACTGCTCTCAATCCTCCAAATGGGGTCTGACCAGAGCCTTATACAGCTTCAGAAGTACATCATCTTGTATTCTAGCCCTCTCGACATGAATGCTAACATTGCATTTGTCTTCCTAACTGCCGACTGAACCTGCATGTTAACCTTAGGAGAATCTTGAACCAGGACTCCCAAGTCCCTTTGGGCTTCAGGTTTCCAAAGCCTTTCCCCGTTTAGAAAATAGTCTACACCTCTATTCCTCCTTCCAAAGTGCGTAACCTCACACTTTTCCACATTGTATTCCATCTGCCACTTCTTTGCCCACTCTCCTAACCTGTCCTGTGGAAATGTGGAAGTTATGTGGCACAATGGTTAGCACTGCTGCCTCACAGCGCCAGGGACCCAGAATCGATTCCTGGCTTGGGTCACTGTCAGAGTTTGCACATTCTCCCCGTGTCTGCGTGGATTTCCTCCGGGTGCTCCGGTTTCCCCCCTCAGTCCGAAAGACGTGCTGGTTAGATGCATTGACCCGAACAGGCGCCAGAATGTGGCGACTAGGGGGAATTTCACAGTAGCTTCACTGCAGTGTTAATGTTCAATTCTGGCCTCAGATCATTGTCTGTGTGGAGTTTGTACGTTCTCCCCGTGTCTGCGTGGGTTTCCTCCGCGTGCTCCGGTTTCCTCCCACAGTCCAAAGATGTGCGGGTTAGGTCGAACGGCCATGCTAAATTGCCCCTTAGTGTCCCAAGATGTAGGTTTGGGGGATTAGTGGGGTAAACGCTTGGGATTACGGGGAACAGGGTCTGGGTGGGATTTCCCCTGAGTGTCAGGGGGATTACGTGGGGTTACAAGGATAGGGTTGGATTGTTGTCAGTGCAAACTCGATGGGCCAAATGGCTTCCTTCTGCATTGTAGGGATTCTATGATTCTGTGGAAATGGGATGATGGCATTTGTTGTTGAGGGACTAGAGTATAAATGTAGAGAAGTGTTTTTGCGATTGTATAGGGTGTTGGCGAGACCACATCTGGAGTATTGTGCCCAGTTTTGGTCTCCTTATTTGGGGAAGGATGTGGTGATATTGGAGGCAATTCAGAGGCGGTTCACCAGGTTGATTCCGGGAATGAATGTACGAGGAGAAGTTAAAGAGTTTGGGCTTGCACTCGCTGGAGTTTAGAAGGATGAGAGGCGGATCTGATCGAGGGATATAAAAGGGATTGACAGAGTAAATGTGGACCAAATGATTCCCCCCCTTGCGGGGCAATCTAGAACAAGAGGTCACAGGGTACAGGTCGAGAGGCGGTAGGTTTAAAACTGAGATGAGGAGGAACTACTTCTCGCAGAGGGGGGTGAATTTGTGGAACTCGCTGCCCCAGAGCGCGGTGGAGCCTGAATCATTGAATGGTTTCCAGAAGGAGATGGATATATTTCTGATTTTAAAAAAGGGTTAAAGGGAGATGGGGGACAGGTGGATTTGAGACCAAGGAGAGATTATTATAAAATTGTACAGCGCAGAAGGAGGCCATTCGGCCCATCGAGTCTGCACCAACCACAATCCCAGCCAGACCCCATCCCCATAACCCCATGTATCTACCCTAGCTAATCCCCCTGACACTAAGGGGCAATTTAGCATGGCCAATCCACCCAACCTGCACATCTTTGGACACTAAGGGGCAATTTAGCATAGCCAATCCATTTAACCTGCACATCTTTGGACACTAAGGGGCAATTTAGCACAGCCAATCCATTTAACCCGCACATCTTTGGACACTAAGGGGCAATTTAGCACAGCCAATCCACCTAACCCACACATCTTTGGACACTAAGGGACAAATTAGCATGGCCAATCCACCTAACCTGCACATCTTTGGACATAAAGGGGCAATTTAGCATGGCCAATCCACCTAACCTGCACATCTTTGGACATTAAGGGGCAATTTAGCATGGCCAATCCACCTAACCCGCACATCTTTGGACACTAAGGGGCAAATTAGCACGGCCAATCCACCTAACCCGCACATCTTTGGACACTAAGGGGCAAATTAGCATGGCCAATCCACCTAACCCGCACATCTTTGGACACTAAGGGGCAAATTAGCACGGCCAATCCACCTAACCTGTACATCTTTGGACACCAAGGGACAATTTAGCATGGACAATCCACCTAACCTACACATCTTTGGACACTAAGGGACAATTTAGCATGGTCAATCCACCTAATTTACCCATCTTTGGACGCTAAGGGGCAATTTAGAATGGCCAATCCACCTAACCCACACATTTTTGGACACTAAGGGGCAATTTAGCATGGCCAATCCACCTAACCCGCGCATCTTTGGACACTAAAGGGCAATTTAGCATGGCCAATCCATCTAACTTGCACATCTTTGGACACTAAGGGGCAATTTAGCATGGCCAATCCACCTAACCTGCACATCTTTCGGACTGTGGGAGGAAACCGGAGCACCCGGAGGAAACCCACGCAGACACGGGGAGAACATGCAGACTCCGCACAGACAGTGGCCCAAGCCGGGAATCGAACCCGGGTCCCCGGCGCTGTTAGGCAGCAGCGCTAACCGCTGTGCTGGGGGAGGAGAACATAAGATCCCTCAAGTCACCTATATGGACCGCATGCCCCCCCCCCCCCCCCCCCCCCCCCCCACCCCCACCCCCACCCCACATACCAAGATAAGGATTAGGAGTAGGCCATCTGGCCCCTTGAGCCTGCTCCGCCATTCAATAAGATCATGGCTGATCTTTGCGTGGACTCAGCTCCACTTACCCGCCCGCTCAACATAACCCTTAATTCCTTTACTGTTCAAAAATCTATCTATCCTTGCCTTAAAAACATTCAATGAGATAGCCTCAACTGCTTCACTGGGCAGGGAATTCCACACATTCACAACTCTTTGTGTGAAGAAGTTCCTCCTCAACTCAGTCCTAAATCTGCTTCCACTTATTTTGAGGCCATGCCCCCTAGTTCTAGTTTCACCCGCCAGTGGAAACAACCTCCCTGCTTCTATCTTATCTATTCCCTTCATAATCATATATGTTTCTATAGGATCTCCCCTCATTCTTCTGAATTCCAATGAGTATAGCCCCAGTCTACTCAGTCTCTCCCCATAAGCCAACCCTCTCAACTCCGGAACCAACCTAGTGAATCTCCTCTGCATCCCCTCCAGTGCCAGTATATCCTTTCTCAAGTAAGGAGACCAAAACTGTACACAGTACTCCAGGTGTGGCCTCACCAGCACCTTATACAACTGCAACATAACCTCACTGTTTTTAAACTTCATCCCTCTAGCAATGAAGCACAAAATTCCATTTGCCTTCTTAATTACCTGCTGCACCTTCAAACCAACTCCTTGAGATTCCTGCACAAGGACACCCAGGTCCCTCTGCACAGCAGCATGCTGCAATTTTTTTACCATTTAAATAATAGTCCATTTTGCTGTTATTCCGACCAAAATGGATGACCTCGCATTTAACACATTTAACATACAACTTCAACAAGACGTCCCAACTCTTGAATTCAACATTCTGACCAATGAAACCAAGCATGCCGAATGCCTTCTTCACCACTCTGTCCACCTGTGACTCCACTTTCAAGGAGCTATGAACCTGTACCCCTAGATCTCTTTGTTCTATAACTCTCCCCAACGCCCTACCATTAACTGAGTAAGTCCTGCCCTGGCTCAATCTACCAAAATGCATCACTTCTCATTTATCTAAATTAAACTGCATCTGCCATTCGTCAACCCACTGGCCCAATTGATCAAGATCCAGTTATTGGTCCATATGAACAGGTATCAAGAGTCCCATATTTCCTCCAAAGAGGGTATCTCCATAGCTTCCCAGTCTTTGGAGAGGGTACAGAAAAGATTTACCAGGATGTCGCCTGGTATGGAGGGCATTAGCCATGAGGAGAGGTTGGAGAAACTTGGTTTGTTCTCACTGGAACGATGGAGGTTGAGGGGTGACCTGATAGAAGTCTACAAGATTATGAGGGGCAATGGACAGAGTGGATTTTGATTTGATTTGTATTATTATTGTCACATGTATTAACATACAGTGAAAAGTATTGTTTCTTGCGCGCTATACAGACAAAGCATACCATTCATAGAGAAGGAAAGGAGAGAGTGCAGAATGTAGTGTTACAGTCACAGCTAGGGTGTAGAGAAAGATCAACTTAATGCAAGGTAAGTCCAAAGCTGTTCTTGAGTCGGTTGGTACATGATCTCAGACTTTTGTATCTTTTTCCCGAAGGAAGAAGGTGGAAGAGAGAATGCGTGGTGTCCTTAATTATGCTGACTGCTTTTCTCGAGGTAGCGGGAAGTATAGACGGAGTCAATGGATGGGAGGCTGGTTTGCGTGATGGATTGGGCTACATTCACGACCTTTTGTAGTTCCTTTCGGTCTTGGTCAGAGCAGGAGCCCCATACCAAGCTGTGATACATCCAGAAAGAATACTTTCTCTGGTGCATCTGTAAATGTTGGTGAGAGTTGTAGCTGACATGCCAAATATCCTTGGTCTTCTGAGAAAGTAGAGGCGTTGGTGGGGCTTTCTTAACTATAGTCTCGTCATGGGGGGGACCAGGACAGGTTGTTGGTGATCTGGACACCTAAAAACCTGAAGCTCTCGACCTTTTCTACTTCGTCCCCATTGATGTAGACAGGATAGCCAGAAGCTTTTTCTCCAGGGTGGAAGAGTCAATTATCAGGAGGCATCGGTTAAAGGTGCGAGGGGCAAGGTTTAAAGGAGATGTACAAGGCAAGTTTTTTGACACAGAGAGTGGTGGGTGCCTGGAACTCGCTGCCGGGGGGAGGTAGTGGAAGCAGATACGATAGTGACTTTTCAAGGGGCGTGGAGGGGAATGGAGGGATACGGTACCTGGAAGGGTAGGGGGTTTGAGTTCAGACGGGCAGCATGGTCAGTGCAGGCTTGGAGGGCCGAAAGGCCTGTTCCTGTGCTGTAATTTTCTTTGTTCTTTGAATGGAGGTCTTTCTCTGGGGCTCCTGCCCCTGGATCACTCATTAACCTGTGGGTACACAGAGGGGGCATATCATCTCCTCCTGATTTCCCCGATTGCAGGGAACTGTTTGCTCAAGGCGCCTTTATCTGACTCTACCCCTTCTGCACACAGCTAGTGGAGACTGCGATTAGCAAGTGAGACAATAGTCTGGGAAAGCTCGGATGGGGTGAGGCAGAGGGAGACTCACTAAAGCAAAGTGATTTGTATGTCCAGGGCAGGAACTGCCATAAGATTAGAAAGGTGAGTCTTATCGTGACAGATTCAGGAGAATAAACACACTGACGTTACTGAGTTACGGCGGAACTTGCTATCGGCCTGGTAGATCAAATGCAAAGGGTTGTGAATGTAGCCCAGTCCGTCACGCAAACCAGCCTCCCATCCATTGACTCTGTCTACACTTCCCGCTGCCTCGGGGAAAAGCAGCCAGCATAATCAAGGACCCCACGCACCCCGGACATTCTCTCTTCCACCTTCTTCCGTCGGGAAAAAGATACAAAAGTCTGAGGTCACGTACCAACCGACTCAAGAACAGCTTCTTCCCTGCTGCTGTCAGACTTTTGAATGGACCTACCTCGCATTAAGCTGATCTTTCTCTACACCCTAGCTGTGACTGTATTCTGCATTCTGCACTCTCTCCTTTCCTTCTCTATGAACGGTATGCTTTGTCTATATAGCGCGCAAGAAACAATACTTTTCACTGTATCCCAATACATGTGACAATAATAAATCAAATCAAATATTAAGTTGATCTTTCTCTGCACCCTAGCTGTGACTGTAACACTCCATTCTGCACCCTCTCCTTTCCTTCTCCCCTATGTAGGGGAAAAGGTGACCAAAGAGGTGGATGAGGGTAAAGCGGTTGATGTGGTGTATATGGATTTCAGCAAAGCGTTTGATAAGGTTCCCCGTGGTAAGCTTTTGCAGAAAATACGGACACATGGGATTGAGGGTGATTTAGTGGTTTGGATCAGGAATTGGCTAGCTGGAAGAAAACAGAGGGTGGTGGTTGATGGGAAATATTCATCCTGGAGTTCAGTTACTAGTGGTGTACCGCAAGGATCTGTTTTGGGGCCACTGCTGTTTGTCATTTTTATTAATGACCTGGATGAGGGCGTGGAAGGATGGATTAGTAAATTTGCGGATGATACTAAAGTCGGTGGAGTTGTAGACAGTGCGGAGGGAAGTGGCAGGTTACAGAGGGACATAGATAAGCTGCAGAGCTGGGTTGAGAGGTGGCAAATGGAGTTTAATGCGGAAAAGTGTGAGGTGATTCACTTTGGAAGGAGTAACAGGAATACAGAGTACTGGGCTAATGGTAAGATACTTGGTAGTGCGGATGAACAGAGGGATCTGGGTATCCATGTGCACAGATCCCTGAAAGTTGCCACCCAGGTTGATAGGGTTGTTAAGAAGGCGTACGGTGTGTTAGCTTTTATTGGTCGAGGGATTGAGTTTCGGAGCCAGGAGGTCATGCTGCAACTGTACAAAACTCTGGTGCGGCCGCATTTGGAGTATTGCGTACAGTTCTGGTCGCCGTATTATAGGAAAGATGTGGAAGTGTTGGAAAGGGTGCAGAGGAGATTTACCAGGATGTTGCCTGGTATGGTGGGAAAATCGTATGAGGAAAGGCTGAGGGGCTTGAGGTTGTTTTCATTAGAGAGAAGAAGGTTAAGGGGTGACTTAATAGAGGCATACAAGATGATCAGAGGATTAGATAGGGTGGATAGTGAGAGCCTTTTCCCTCGGATGGTGATGGCTAGCACGAGGGGACATAGCTTTAAATTGAGGGGTGAGAGATATAGGACAGATGTTAGAGGTAGGTTCTTTACTCAGAGAGTAGTAAGGGCGTGGAATGCCCTGCCTGCAGCAGTAGTGGACTCGCCAACATTAAGAGCATTCAAATGGTTATTGGATAAACATATGGATGATATTGGAATAGTGTAGGTTAGAGGGGCTTTAGATTGGTACCACTGGTCGGCGCAACATCGAGGGCCGAAGGGCCTGTACTGCGCTGTAATGTTCTATGTTCTATGTATTCTATGAACGGTATGCTTTGTCTGAATAGCATGCATGATGGACTGGGCTACATTTTGTACTTTCTTGTCCACGTATTGCGTTTAAATGCTCCTGAAAAGCACCGTGGGATATTTAAAGTTTATTTATTAGTGTCACAAGTAGGCTTACATTAACACTGCAATGAAGTTACTGTGAAAATCCCCAAGTCGCCACACTCCGGCGCCTGTTCGGGTAACACTGAGGGAGAATTTAGCACCTAACCAGCATGTCTTTGGACTGTGGGAGGAAACCGGAGCACCCGGAGGAAACCCACGCAGACACGGGGAGAACATGCAGACTCCGCACAGACAGTGACCCAAGCCGGGAATCGAACCCGGGTCCCTGGTGCTATGAGGCAGCAGCGCTAACCCACTGTGCCACCCACGACAGGGATGGATAGGTTCTTGACTGGTGAGGGGATCAAAGGTTATGGGGAAAAGGCGGGAGAATGGGGTTGAGAAACGTATCAGACATGGCGGTGCAGATGGGCCGAATGGCCTAATTCTGCTCCACAATCTTATGGTCTTATGATTTCATTAAGTTAAAGGTGCTAGATGAATTTAAGTTCTTGTTTCATTGAGACTGCCTCTGACTGTTCTAATCTCCAGCGGAAATAAGCAGGTAGTTAACGCGGCCGCCAACACCTGCACAGTAAGATCCCATAAACACCAATGACCTCAATGTCAGCAAAACGAAGGAGATTGTCATCGACTTCAGGAAGCGTAAAGGAGAACATGTCCCTGTCGACATCAACGGGGACGAAGTGGAAATGGTCGAGAGAGATTCAAGTTTTTAGGTGTCCAGATCACCAACAACCTGTCCTGGTCCCCCCATGCCGACACTATAGTTAAGAAAGCCCCACCAACGCCTCTACTTTCTCAGAAGATTAAGGAAATTTGGCATGTCAGCTCCGACTCTCACCAACTTTTACAGATGCACCATAGAAAGCATCCTTTCTGGATGTATCACAGCTCGGTATGGCTCCTGCTCTGTCCAAGACTGCAAGGAACTACAAAAAGGTTGTGAATGTAGCCCAATCCATCACGCAAACCAGCCTCCCATCCATTGACTCTGTCTACACTTCCCGCTGCCTCGGGGAAAAGCAGCCAGCATAATCAAGGACCCTACGCACCCCGGACATTCTCTCTTCCACCTTCTTCCGTCAGGAAAAAGATACAAAAGTCTGAGGTCACGTATCAACCGACTCAAGAACAGCTTCTTCCCTGCTGCTATCAGACATTTGAATGGACCTACCTCATATTAAGCTGATCTTTCTCTACACCCTAGCTATGACTGTAACACTACATTCTGCACCCTCTCCTTTCCTTCTCTATGAACGGTATGCTTTGTCTGTACAGCGAGCAAGAAACAATACTTTTCACTGTATCCCAATACACGGGACAATAATAAATCAAATCAAAAACCAGCTTTTGTTTTTTGCTGAACCGATGTTGGCCGAGGGATAAAACACTGTGCCCCAAACGCATAGGAGAACCCCACCCCCCCCCCCCACCCGCTCTCCACCCAGGCCTGCCTCCTCCCCAACCCCCCCCTCCCCCCACCCCCTGACCTCACCCCACCTGACCCTCTTCAAAATGGCGTCCACGTGGGAAAGACAGCACCTCCGACAGCGCGGCACGCCCTGGGCGCTGCCACTGGCAGGTGTCGGCCTGGGTTATGGGGCTGAGATCTGTGGAGGGGGGGTCGGGGGTCGGAGGTCGGTCGGGGGTCGAGGGGGAGGGAACTGGACGCCATTCACTTCAGTCCCAACTGCTGACAAGGAAGGTGACGAGGGTGTAAAAAGAATGTGCTGTGTATTTAGAAAATTCTCGAGGAGATGTGTTCAGTTTTGGTCGCCTTGCTATAGGGAAGATGCTCTTAAACTGGCGAGAGTGCAGCAGAGATGTACAAGGATGTTGCCAGGACTCAAGGGACTAATCTATTCATTCATGGGACATGGGCGTCGCTGGCTGGGCCAGCATTTATTGCCCATCCCTAGTTACACTTGAACTGAATGGTTCGCTAGGCCGTTTCAGACGGCCTAGCGAGAGTCAACCACGTTGCTGTGGCTCTGGAGTCACATGTAGGCCAGACATTAGGGCGGCACAGTGGTTAGCACTGCTGCCTCACAGCACCAGGGAGCCGGGTTCAATTCAGACCTCGAGTGACTGTGTGGAGTTTGCACGTTCTCCCCCAGTGTCTGCGTGGGTTTCCTCCGGGTGCTCCAGTTTCCTCTCACAGTCCAAAGATGTGTAGGTTAGATGGATTGGCCGTGCTAAATTGCCCCTTAGTGTCCAAAGATGTGCAGGTTAGGTGGATTGGCCGTGCTAAATTGCCCCTTAGTATCCAAAGATGTGCGGGTTAGGTGGATTGGCCATGCTAAATTGCCCCTTAGAGTCCAAAGATGTGCAGGTTAGGTGGATTGGCCATGCTAAATTGTCCCTTAGTGTCCAAAGATGTGCAGGTTAGGTGGATTGGCTGTGCTAAATTGCTCCTTAGTGTCCAAAGATGTGCAGGTTAGGTGGATTGGCTGTGCTAAATTGCCCCTTAGTGTCCAAAGATGTGCAGGTTAGGTGGATTGGTCATTAAATTGCCCCTTCGAGTCCAAAGATGTGCAGGTTAGGTGGATTGGCCGTGCTAAATTGCCCCTTAGTGTTCAAAGATGTGCAGGTTAGGTGGATTGGCCATGCTAAATTGCCCCTTAGTGTCCAAAGATGTGCAGGTTAGGTGGATTGGCCATGCTAAATTGCCCCTTAGTGTCCAAAGATGTGCAGGTTAGGTGGATTGGTCATTAAATTGCCCCTTAGTGTCAGTGGGATTAGCAGGGTAAATACGTGGGGTTATGGAGATAGGGCGTGGGAGGGATTGGGGTCAGTGCAGGCTTGATGGGCTGAATGGCCTCCTTCTGCACTGTAAGAATTCTGTGATTCTTCGATGACCAGATCAGGATGGCAGATTTCCTTCCCTAAAGGACATTAGTGAACCAGATGGGTTTTTCCGACAACGGGTCTTCAGTAGATTCTTAATTCCAGATTATTTAAAATGGAATTCAAATTCCACCATCTGCCGTGATGGGATTCAAACCCGGGTCCCCCCAGAACATTAGCTGAGTTTCTGGATTAATAGTCTAGCGATAATACCACCAGTCCATCACCTCCCCTCGGTTACGGGGAGTGATTGGACAGGCTAGGACATTTTTCTCTGGAGCATAGGAGATTGAAGGGAGATCTTACAGAGGTATAAGATCATGAGAGGCATGGATAGAGTGAATGCACTGTCTTTTTCCCGGGGTTTGGGGAATCGAGAACTAGAGGGCATAGGTTTGAGTTAAGAGGGGAAAGAATTAATGGGAACCTGAGGAGCAACTTGAGGGTGGCACGTGTGTGGAATGAGCTGCCGGAGGAAGTGTTTGAGGCAGGGACATTGCCAACATTTAAAAGGCATTTGGACAGATACATGGATAGGAAAGGTTTAGAGGGATATGGGCCAAACGCAGGCAAATGGGGTTAGCTTAGATGGGCATTTTGGTCAGCATGGACCAGTTTGGGCCGAATGGCCTGTCTCCGTGCTGTAGATTCGATGATTCTAAAGGCCTGAGAATTGAGTAAGGGAATGGGCCGATGCAATCCCAGGGCTTGGTGTGACACCTAGTGGGGGAAAATGGCAGCTGATTGGCACATAGCCCTGAAACAAATCTTTATTAAACCCTTAAGACAGCAAATATCCCCCATTGGCTATGGGCCAAGTGCGAGAAAGTGGGATTAGGTGGGCAGGTCAGAGCTTTTCATGCATCGGTGCAGACTCGATGGGCCGAATGGGCCTCTTCTGCACTGTAGTATTCGATGATTGTCCTTGACCTTGAGAGCATGAGGGGAGGCGATGGCCTATTGGTATTATCGCTAGACTATAAATCCGGAAACTCAGCTAATGTTCTGGGGGGACCCGGGTTCGAATCCCGCCACGACAGACGGTGGAATTTGAATTCAATACAAAATATCTGGAATTAAGAATCTACTGATGACCCATTGTGGGAAAAACCCATCTGGTTCCCTTTAGGGAAGGAAATCTGCTGTCCTTACCCCGGTCTGGCCTACATGTGACTCCAGAGCCACAGCAATGTGGTTGACTCTCAACTGCCCTCCATGGGTAACTAGGGATGGGCAATAAATGCTGGGCCCAGCCAGCGACGCCCATGTCCCAGGAATGAATAAGAAATCCCTCACCATTCCCATCATTCTGCCATAGGTGGCCATGCTTCCAGCTGCCTGGCGGGGGAGCCCCTAAGGCCAGGAATTCCCTCTGTAAACCTCCCCACCTCTCTCTCTCTCTCTGTCCTCAAAAATGACTTCTTTCCCCAGGATCTCTTTATAGAACTGGCCAAATAGCGCCCCCCAACCCCGTTCTGCTCCTCCAAACTTTCCCCCTTCAATTGTTTCTCCAATTCGTGACAGGGTTCTAGCTAGGTTATATCCATGGGGTTATGGGGATAGGGCCTGGGAAGGATTGTGTTCGGTGCAGGCTCGATGGGCCAAATGGCCTCCTCCTGTACTATAGGGATTCTATGAGTCTCCTATGACCAGGTAAGGACAGCAGATTTCCTTCCCGAAAGGACATTCGTGAACCAGATGGGTTTTTCCAACAATGGATCATCAGTAGATTCTTAATTCCAGATTTAAAAAAATTGAATTCAAATTCCACCATCTGCCGTGGCGGGATTCAAACCCGGGTCCCCCAGAACATTAGCTGAGTTTCTGGATTAATAGTCTAGCGATAATACCACTAGGCCACCACCTCCCCTAGGTTGCAGGGAGAGATTGGACAGGCTAGGAGTTTTTTCTCTGGAGCGTAGGAGAGTGAGGGGAGATCTTACAGAGCTGTATAAGATCATGAGAGGCACGGATAGGGTGAATGCACTCAGTCTTTTTCCCGGGATTTGGGGAATCGAGAACTAGAGGGCATAGGTTTGAGTTAAGAGGGGAAAGAAGTAATGGGAACCTGAGGAGCAACTTGAGGGTGGCACGTGTGTGGAATGAGCTGCCGGGGGAAGTGTTTGAGGCAGGGACATTGGGAACATATAAAAGGCATTTGGACAGATACATGGATAGGAAAGGTTTAGAGGGATATGGGCCAAACGCAGGCAAATGGGGTTAGCTTAGATGGGCATTTTGGTCAGCATGGACCAGTTTAGGCCGAATGGCCTGTCTCTGTGTCGTAGATTCGATGATTCTGAAGGCCTGAGCATTGAGTAAGGGATGGGCTGATGCAATCCCAGGGCTTGGTGTGACACCTAGTGGGGGAAAATGGCAGCTGATTGGCTTTTTACTCTTATGTGAGGAATAAAAGAATGACCAGGGTGAGGTTAGGGCCGGTCAAGGACAGTAGTGGGAACTTGTGTATGGAGTCAGTAGAGATAGGCGAGGTGATGAATGAATACTTTTCTTCAGTGTTCACCAAGGAGAGGGGGGCCATGTTTTTGAGGAAGAGAAGGTGTTACAGGCTAATAGGCTGGAGGAAATAGATGTTCGGAGGGAGGATGTCCTGGCAGTTTTGAATAAACTGAAGGTCGTTAAGTCCCCTGGGCCTGATGAAATATATCCTAGGATTCTTTGGGAGGCAAGGGATGAGATTGCAGAGCCTTTGGCTTTGATCTTTGGGTCCTCGCTGTCCGCGGGGATGGTGCCAGAGGACTGGAGAGTGGCGAATGTTGTTCCTCTGTTTAAGAAAGGGAATAGAAATGACCCTGGTAATTATAGACCGGTTAGTCTTACTTCGGTGGTTGGTAAATTGATGGAAAAGGTCCTTAGGGATGGGATTTACGATCATTTAGAAAGATGCGGATTAATCCGGGATAGTCAGCACGGATTCGTGAAGGGCAAGTCGTGCCTCACAAATTTGATTGAATTTTTTGAGGAGGTAACTAAGTGTGTTGATGAGGGTAGGGCAATTGATGTCATATACATGGATTTTAGTAAGGCGTTTGATAAGGTCCCCCATGGTCGGCTTATGATGAAAGTAAGGAGGTGTGGGATAGAGGGAAAGTTGGCCGATTGGATAGTAACTGGCTATCTGATCGAAGTCATGATGTGGAGATGCCGGCGTTGGACTGGGGTAAACACAGTAAGAAGTTTAACAACACCAGGTTAAAGTCCAACAGGTTTATTTGGTAGCAAAAGCCACACAAGCTTTCGGAGCTGCAAGAAACATTGTTTCTTAAAGACTTGATTAGTTGTAAGTATTCGCATTCCAACCATTATTCATGTAAATTGAGTTTGTGTCTTTATATGCTCTGTTTGTGAACAGAATTCCCACTCACCTGAAGAAGGGGCTTGCAGCTCCGAAAGCTTGTGTGGCTTTTGCTACCAAATAAACCTGTTGGACTTTAACCTGGTGTTGTTAAACTTCTTACTATCTGATCGAAGACAGAGGGTGGTGGTGGATGGAAAATGTTCGGACTGGAGGCAGGTTGCTAGTGGAGTGCCACAGGGATCAGTGCTTGGTCCTCTGCTCTTTGTGATTTTTATTAATGACTTAGAGGAGGGGGCTGAAGGGTGGATCAGTAAATTTGCTGATGACACCAAGATTGGTGGAGTAGTGGATGAGGTGGAGGGCTGTTGTAGGCTGCAAAGAGACATAGATAGGATGCAAAGCTGGGCTGAAAAATGGCAAATGGAGTTTAACCCTGATAAATGTGAGGTGATTCATTTTGGTAGGACTAATTTAAATGTGGATTACAGGGTCAAAGGTAGGGTTCTGAAGACTGTGGAGGAACAGAGAGATCTTGGGGTTCATATCCACAGATCTCTAAAGGTTGCCACTCAAGTGGATAGAGCTGTGAAGAAGGCCTATAGTGTGTTAGCTTTTATTAACAGGGGGTTGGAGTTTAAGAGCCGTGGGGTTATGCTGCAACTGTACAGGACCTTGGTGAGACCACATTTGGAATATTGTGTGCAGTTCTGGTCACCTCACTATAAGAAGGATGTGGAAGCGCTGGAAAGAGTGCAGAGGAGATTTACCAGGATGCTGCCTGGTTTGGAGGGTAGGTCTTATGAGGAAAGGTTGAGGGAGCTAGGGCTGTTCTCTCTGGAGCGGAGGAGGCTGAGGGGAGACTTAATAGAGGTTTATAAAATGATGAAGGGGATAGAGAGAGTGAACGTTCAAAGACTATTTCCTCGGGTGGATGGAGCTATTACAAGGGGGCATAACTATAGGGTTCATGGTGGGAGATATAGGAAGGATATCAGAGGTAGGTTCTTTACGCAGAGAGTGGTTGGGGTGTGGAATAGACTGCCTGCAGTGATACTTTAGGAACATTTAAGCGGTTATTGGATAGGCACATGGAGCACACCAGGATGATAGGGAGTGGGATAGCTTGATCTTGGTTTCAGATAAAGCTCGGCACAACATCGTGGGCCGAAGGGCCTGTTCTGTGCTGTACTGTTCTATGTTCTATGTAGCCTTGAAAATAATCTTTATTCAACCCTTAAGACAGTAAATATCCGCAATTGGCTATGGGCCAAGTGCTGGCAAGTGGGATTAGGTGGGCAGGTCAGGGCCATTCATGCATCGGTGCAGACTTGATGGGCCGAGTGGGCCTCTTCTGCACTGTAGTATTCTGTGATTGTCCTTCACCTCTTGAGCATGAAGTGAATCGATGACCTCGTGGTATTCTCGCTATTCACCCAGAAACTCAGCGAATGTTCTTGGCGACTCAGGTTCAAATCCCGCCACGGCAGATGGTGGAATTTAAATTGAATTAAAATATCTGGAATTAAGAATCTACTGATTGTCGATTGTGGGAAAAACCCATCCGGTTCCCTTTAGGGAAGGAAATCTGCCGTCCTTACCCCGGTCTGGCCTACATGTGACTCCAGAGCCACAGCAATGTGGTTGACTCTCAACTGCCCCCCAAGGGGCAACTAGGGATGGGCAATAAATGCTGGGCCCAGCCATGCCCCACAAATGAGTAAAAAATCCCCGACCGATTCCCATCGCTCCGCCATTGGCGGCCGTGCCTTCAGCTGCCTGGGGGGGGGCCTAAGTTCTGGAATTCCGTCCCAAAAACCTCTCCATAGCCCCTCAAAAATGGCTTCTTTCCCCACGATCTGTTTGTAGAACTGGGCAAATAACGCCCCCTTCTGCCCGTGTTGCCCTCCAGATTTCCCTCCTTCAATTATTTCCCCTCTTAGTATCAGGGGGACTGGCTAAGGTAAATCTGTGGGGTTACAGAGATAGGGCCTGAGTGGGATTGTGGTCGGTGCAAGCTCAATGGGCCGAATGGCCTCCTTCTGCACAATAGGGATTCTATGATTCTTCAATGACCAGATAAGGATGGTAGATTTCCTTCCCTAAAGGGAACCAGATGGGTTTTTCCGACAATTGATCATCAGTAGATTCTTAATTCCAGATTTTAAAAATTGAATTCAAATTCTACCATGGCACGATTCGAACCCAGGTCCCCCCAGAACATTAGCTGAGTTTCTGGCTTAATAGCCCAGCCATAATACCACTAGGCCATCGCCTGCCCTAGTTTAGAGAATGAGATTGGACAGGCTGGGACTTCTTTCTCTGGAGCGTAGGAGACTGAGGGGAGATCTTACAGAGGTGTATAACATCATGAGAGGAACGGATAGGGTGAATGCACTCAGTCTTTTTCCCGGGGTTTGGGGAATCGAGAACTAGGGGGCATGGGTTTGAGTTAAGAGGGGAAAGAATTAATGGGAACCTGAGGAGCAACTTGAGGGTGGCACGTGTGTGGAATGAGCTGCCGGGGGAAGTGTTTGAGGCAGGGACATTGGGAACATATAAAAGGCATTTGAACAGATACATGGATAGGAAAGGTTTAGAGGGACATGGGTCAAACGCAGGCAAATGGGGTTAGCTTAGATGGGCATTTTGGTCAGCATGGACCAGTTTGGGCCGAATGGCCTGTCTCCATGCTGTAGATTCGATGATTCTAAAGGCCTGAGAATTGAGTAAGGGAATGGGCTGATGCAATCCCAGGGCTTGGTGTGACACCTAGTGGGGGAAAATGGCAGCTGATTGGCACATAGCCCTGAAACAAATCTTTATTAAACCCTTAAGACAGGAAATATCCGCCATTGGCTATGGGCCAAGTGCTGGCAAGTGGGATTAGGTGGGCAGGTCAGGGCCTTTCATGCATCGGTGCAGACTCGATGGGCCGAATGGGCCTCTTCTGCACTGTAGTATTCAGTGATTGTCCTTGACCTCTTGAGTATGAGGGGAGGCAGTGGCCTAGTGGTATTATTGATAGACTATTAATCCAGAAACTCAGCTAATGTTCTGGGGGACCCGGGTTCGAATCCCGCCACAGCAAATGGTGGATTTTGATTGAAATTATTATTGTCACATGTATTAGTATACAGTGAATCGTCTTGTTTCCTGCATGCTATACACACAAAGCATACCATTCATAGAGAAGGAAAGGAGAGGATGCAGAATGTAGTGTTACAGTCACAGCTAGGGTGTAGAGAAAGGTCAACTTAATGCGAGGTAGGTCCATTCAAAAGTCTGACGGCAGCAGGGAAGAAGCTGTTCTTGAGTCGGTCGGTACGTGACCTCAGACTTTTGTATCTTTTTCCCGACGGAAGAAGGTGGAAGAGAGAATGTCCGGGGTGCGTGAGG
This sequence comes from Mustelus asterias, assembly GCF_964213995.1. Lineage (NCBI taxonomy): Eukaryota > Metazoa > Chordata > Chondrichthyes > Carcharhiniformes > Triakidae > Mustelus > Mustelus asterias. The sequence goes on from NW_027592306.1 coordinate 30,811, forward strand.
TCCTTGATTATGTTGGCTGCTTTTCCCCGAGGCAGCGGGAAGTGTAGACAGAGTCAATGGATGGGAGGCTGGTTTGCGTGATGGATTGGGCTACATTCATGACATTTTGTCGTTTCTTGCGGTCTTGGGCAGAGCAGGAGCCCCATACCAAGCTGTGATACATCCGGAAAGGATGCTTTCTATGGTGCATCTGTAAAAGTTGGTGAGAGTCGTAGCAGACATGCCAAATTTCCTTAGTCTTCTGAGAAAGTAGAGATTTGGTGGGCTTTCTCAACTATAGTGTCGGCATGGGGGGCGGTGGGGCGGGGGGGGTGGGGGGGGGGGGGGGGGGGGGTGGCCAGGACAGGTTTTATTAAATTCAGGTTTGATTGAATTCAATCAAAAAATATCTGGAATTAAGAATCCACTGATGACCCGTTGTGGGAAAAACCCATCTGGTTCCCTTTAGGGAAGGAAATCTGCCGTCCTTACCCCGGTCTGGCCTACATGTGACTCCAGAGCCACAGCAATGTGGTTGACTCTCAACTGCCCTCCAAGGGGCAACTAGGGATGGGCAATAAATGCTGGGCCCAGCCAGCGACACCCATGTCCCACCAATGAATAAAAAAATCCTCCACTGATCCCCATCGCTCCGCCATTGGCGGCCGTGCCTTCAGCTGCCTGGGAGGAGCCCTAAACTCTGGAATTCCCTCCCTAAATCTCCCCACCTCTCTCTCTCCTCAAAAATGACCTCTTACCCCACAGTCTGTTGGTAGAACTGGCGAAGTAACCCCCCCAACCCCTCTTGCCCTCCAAGTTTTCCCCCTTCAATTAATTCTCCAATTCTCCCCTTTTGTGTCAGGAGAATGAGCAGGCTAAATCCGTGGGGTTACGGGGATAGGGCCTGGGTGGGACTGTGGTTGGTGCAGACTCAATGGGCTGAATGGCCTCCTTCTGCACAGTAGGGATTCAACATTTCTCTGATTTTGGAAAGTTCCTGTTGAATCTACTTCCGCTGTCCTTTCAGGCACCGCCTTCCAGATCACAACAACTTGCTGTGTATAACTCGCTGCCCTCATCTCCCCCCTCTGGTTCTTTTCCCGATTCTCTTCAATCTGTGTCGCCCTCTCTGGTTACCCACCCTCCTGCCACTGTCTGAGTGGAGTTTATGCATTCTCCCTATGGGTTTCTTCTGGGTGCTCCGGTTTCCTCCCACAGTCCAAAGATGCACAGGTTAGGTGGATTGACCATGCTAAATTGCCCCTTACTGTCCAAAGATGCACAGGTTAGGTGGATTGGCCGTGCTAAATTGCCCCTTACTGTCCAAAGATGTACAGGTTAGGTGGATTGCCCATGCTAAATTGCCCCTTAGTGTCCAAAGATGTGCAGGTCAGGTGGATTGCCCATGCTAAATTGCCCCTTAGTGTCCAAAGATGTGTAGGTTAGGTGGATTGGCCATGCTAAATTGCCCCTTAGTGTCCAAAGATGTGCGTGTTAGGTGGATTGGCCATGCTAAATTGCCCCTTAGTGTCCAAAGATGTGCAGGTTAAGTGGATTGCCCATGCTAAATTGCCCCTTAGTGTCCAAAGATGTGTAGATTAGGTGGATTGGCCATGCTAAATTGTCCCTTAGTGTCCAAAGATGTGCGGGTTAGGTGGATTGGCCATGCTAAATTGCCCCTTAGTGTCCAAAGATGTGTAGATTAGGTGGATTGGCCATGCTAAATTGTCCCTTAGTGTCCAAAGATGTGCGGGTTAGGTGGATTGGCCATGCTAAATTGCCCCTTAGTGTCCAAAGATGTGCGTGTTAGGTGGATTGGCCATGCTAAATTGCCCCTTAGTGTCCAAAGATGTGCAGGTTAAGTGGATTGCCCATGCTAAATTGCCCCTTAGTGTCCAAAGATGTGTAGATTAGGTGGATTGGCCATGCTAAATTGTCCCTTAGTGTCCAAAGATGTGCGGGTTAGGTGGATTGGCCATGCTAAATTGTCCCTTAGTGTCCAAAGATGTGCGTGTTAGGTGGATTGGCCATGCTAAATTGCCCCTTAGTGTCCAAAGATGTGCAGGTTAAGTGGATTGCCCATGCTAAATTGCCCCTTAGTGTCCAAAGATGTGTAGATTAGGTGGATTGGCCATGCTAAATTGTCCCTTAGTGTCCAAAGATGTGCGGGTTAGGTGGATTGGCCATGCTAAATTGCCCCTTACTGTCCAAAGATGCACAGGTTAGGTGGATTGGCCATGCTAAATTGTCCCTTAGTGTCCAATGATGTGCAGGTTAGGTGATTGGCCATGCTAAATTGTCCCTTAGTGTCAAACGATGTGCAGGTCAGGTGGATTGCCCATGCTAAATTGCCCCTTAGTGTCCAAAGATGTGTAGGTTAGGTGGATTGGCCATGCTAAATTGCCCCTTAGTGTCCAAAGATGTGCGTGTTAGGTGGATTGGCCATGCTAAATTGCCCCTTAGTGTCCAAAGATGTGCAGGTTAAGTGGATTGCCCATGCTAAATTGCCCCTTAGTGTCCAAAGATGTGTAGATTAGGTGGATTGGCCATGCTAAATTGTCCCTTAGTGTCCAAAGATGTGCGGGTTAGGTGGATTGGCCATGCTAAATTGCCCCTTAGTGTCCAAAGATGTGTAGATTAGGTGGATTGGCCATGCTAAATTGTCCCTTAGTGTCCAAAGATGTGCGGGTTAGGTGGATTGGCCATGCTAAATTGCCCCTTAGTGTCCAAAGATGTGCGTGTTAGGTGGATTGGCCATGCTAAATTGCCCCTTAGTGTCCAAAGATGTGCAGGTTAAGTGGATTGCCCATGCTAAATTGCCCCTTAGTGTCCAAAGATGTGTAGATTAGGTGGATTGGCCATGCTAAATTGTCCCTTAGTGTCCAAAGATGTGCGGGTTAGGTGGATTGGCCATGCTAAATTGCCGCTAGTGTCCAAAGATGTGCGGGTTAGATGGATTGGCCATGCTAAATTGGCCCTTGTTGTTCAAAGATGTGCAGGTTAGGTGATTGGCCATGCTAAATTATCCCTTAGTGTCAAACAATGTGCAGGATGGGTGGATTGGCCATGCTAAATTGTCCCTTTGTGTCCAAAGATGTGCAGGTTAGGTGGATTGGCCATGCTAAATTGCTCCTTTGTGTCCAAAGATGTGCAGGTTAGGTGGATTGGCCATGCTAAATTGCTCCTTTGTGTCCAAAGATGTGCGGGTTAAGTGGATTGGCCATGCTAAATTGCCCCTTGGTGTTCAAGGATGTGTAGATTCGGTGCATTGACCATGCTAAATTGCCCCTCACTGTCTAAAGATGTGTAGATTAAGTGGATTGGCCATGCTAAATTGTCCTTTAGTGTCCAAAGATGTGCAGGTTCGGTGGGTTGGCCATGCTAAATTGCCCCTTAGTGTCCAAAGATGTGCAGGTTAGGTGGATTGCCCATGCTAAATTGCCCCTTAGTGTCCAAAGATGTGCAGGTTAGGTGGATTGGCCATGCTAAATTGCCCCTTAGTGTCCAAAGATGTGCAGGTTAGGTGGATTGGCCATGCTAAATTGCCCCTTAGTGTCCAAAGATGTGCGGGTTAGATGGATTGGCCATGCTAAATTGTCCCTTGCTGTTCAAAGATGTGCAGGTTCGGTGATTGGCCATGCTAAATTATCCCTTTGTGTCAAACGATGTGCAGGATGGGTGGATTGGCCATGCTAAATTGTCCCTTTGTGTCCAAAGATGTGCGGGTTAAGTGGATTGGCCATGCTAAATTGCTCCTTTGTGTCCAAAGATGTGCGGGTTAAGTGGATTGGCCATGCTAAATTGCCCCTTGGTGTTCAAGGATGTGTAGATTAGGTGCATTGACCATGCTAAATTGCCCCTCACTGTCTAAAGATGTGTAGATTAGATGGATTGGCCATGCTAAATTGTCCTTTAGTGTCCAAAGATGTGCAGGTTCGGTGGGTTGGCCATGCTAAATTGCCCCTTAGTGTCCAAAGATGTGCGGGTTAAGTGGATTGCCCATGGTAAATTGCCCCTTAGTGTCCAAAGATGTGTAGATTAGGTGGATTGGCCATGCTAAATTGCCCCTTAGTGTCCAAAGGTGTGCAGGTTAGGTGGATTGGCCATGCTAAATTGCCCCTTAGTGTCCAAAGATGTGTAGATTTGGTGGATTGGCCATGCTAAATTGCCCCTTAGTGTCCAAAGATGTGCAGGTTCGGTGGGTTGGCCAT
>NW_027592306.1:42500-57960 GCF_964213995.1 Mustelus asterias
ACCTTACTATTTTGGTGCAGCACATCAAAAGCTTTTACCAGGTAAGGGAGCGTGGAATCGAGCGGCCAACTCAGACAGGAAAGCCTGAGGCCTGTGAGGCCAGGGCGGCCATCTTGAAATTAGGCCTCATCCCACCTGACTGGTCCTGGAGTTGCAGTTCCCCTGCCGAATCCTCATGTTCTCCACAATTTTTCCTCAATTTTCCAAATTTTTCCACAGCTAGGATTTTGAATCTGTTGACTGCCAGCCTTTGACAGGCCGAGGCTCGACGATGCCCTTGTTCCTCGGGCCTTTCCCCAGCGCTCCCCCTTCATAAGGTTCACCTCAGCCAGAATTCTGCTGCTCTCAACACCTATACTCACTCCCACATCCTGTTGCCGCCAATGCCGCTTGCACTCACCGACCCACACTCCTTCACAATGATGTCTTCATTTTAAAATTTGAGCCATGTCAATAAATCACTCCTCCCTATCTCTGTAACTTCCTCCAACCCCTACACCCCTCCCTATCCGTGTAACCTCCTCCAGCCCCTACACCCCCTCCCTATCTCTGTATCCTCCTCCAGCCCCTACACCCCTCCCTATCTCTGTAACCTCCTCCAGCCCCTACACCCCTCCCTATCTCTGTAACCTCCTCCAGCCCCTACACCCCTCCCTATCTCTGTAACCTCCTCCAGCCCCTACACCCCTCCCTATCTCTAACCTCCTCCAGCCCTATATCCCCTCCCTATCTCTGTAACTTCCTCCAGCCCCAACACCCCTCCCTATCTCTGTAACCTCCTCCAGTCCCTACACCCCTCCCTATCTCTGAAACCTCCTCCAGCCCCTACAGCCCTCCCTATCTCTAACCTCCTCCAGCCCCTACATCCCTTCCCTATCTCTGTAATCTCCTCCAGCCCCTACACCCCTCCCTATCTCTGTAACATCCTCCAGCCCCTACACTCTTCCCTATCCCTAACCTCCTCAAGTCCCTGCACCCCTCCCTATGTCTGTATCCTGCTCCAGCCCCTACAACCCTCCCTATCTTTAACCTCCTCCAGCCCCTACACCCCTCCCTATCTCTGTAACCTCCTCGAGTCCCTCACCGCCTCTCTATCTCTATAACCTCCTCCAGTCCCTCACCGCCTCCCTCTCTCTGTAACCTCCTCCAGCCCCTACACCCCTCCCTATCTCTGCAACCTCCTCCAGTCGCCACAACCCTCCCTATCTCTGTCACATCTTCCAGCCCCTCCACCCCTCCCTATCTCTGTAATATCCTCCAGCCCCTCCATCCCCTCCCTATCTCTGTAACCTCCTCCAGCCCCTAACCCCTCCCATCTCTGTAACCTCCTCCAGCCCTTACACCCCCTCCCTATCTCTGTAACCTGCTCCAGCCCCGACAAACCCTCCCTATCTCTTTAATCTCCTCCTGCCCCTACACTCCTCCCTATCTCTGTAACCTCCTCCAGCCCCGACGAACCCCTTCCTATCTCTGTAACCTCCTCCAGCTCCTACACCCCTTCCTATCTCTGTAACCTCCTCCAGCCCCTACACCTCCCTATCTCTGTAACCTCCTCCAGCCCCTACACCTCCCTATCTCTGTAACCTCCTCCAGCCCCTACACCCCTCCCTATCTCTGTAACCTCCTCCAGCCCCTACAAACCCTCCATAACTCTGTAACCTCCAACAGCCCCTACACCTCCCTATCTCTGTAACTCCCTCTAACCCCTGCAGCCCTCCCTATCTCTGTAACCTCTTCCGGGCCCTGCAACCCTCCCAAGGGTGGCATGGTGGCACAGTGGGTTAGCACTGCTGCCTCACAGCACCAGGGACCCGGGTTCGATTCCCGGCTCGGGTCACTGTCTGTGTGGAGTCTGCACGTTCTCCCCATGTCTGCGTGGGTTTCCTCCGGGTGCTCCGGTTTCCTCCCACAGTCCAAAAGACGTGCTGGTTAGGGTGCTAAATTCTCCCTCAGTGTTACCCGAACAGGAGTGTGGGCGGCAAGGGGATTTTCACAGTAACTTCATTGCAGTGTTAATGTAAGCCGACTTGCGACACTATCAAATAAACTTAAACTTCTGCACCCTCTCCTTTCCTTCTCTATGAACGGTATGCTTTGTCTGTATAGCACGCAAGAAACAATACTTTTCACTGTATCCCAGTACATGTGACAATAAATCAAATCAAACTTGTGATGGAGACAGTGGTCGGTATTTTACGGACCTGCTCGGGCGAGGCTCGTAAAATCACGTCTGAGGCCAACAGAGAATTCTGTTCTGCCAGCCTCGCCCGCCCCAGAATCGGAGCGGGCATGCTGGAAAAATTCCGGCCTGTCTCTGCAGAACATTGTCAAGCAGTCCGGAAGACGTGCAGGTTAGGGTGCTAAATTTTCCCTCAGCGTTACCCGAACAGGCGCCGGAGTGTGGGCGACTAGGGGGATTTTCACAGTAACTTCATTGCAGTGTTGATGCAAGCCTACGCATAGTGCTAATCAATAAATAAACTTTAAAGTTGTACGCTAAAACAGAAGCAGACGTACGCTGGAAATCTGAGATTAATACAGAACATGCTGCATAAACTCAGCAGGTCTGGCAGCATCTGTCGGGAGAGAAACAGGCGGGTGACATACGGACTCGGAACGTTGACTCTGTTTCCCCCAGAGCGACAGCACGGTGGCACAGTGGGTCAGCGCCACTGCCTCACGGCGCCAGGGACCCGGCTTCGATTCCCGGCTTGGGTCACCGTCTGTGCGGAGTTTGCACATTCTCCCCGTGTCTGCGTGGGTTTCCTCCGGTTTCCTCCCACAGTCCGAAAGACCGTGCTGGTTAGGGTGCTAAATTCTCCCTCAGTGTAACCCGAACAGGAGTGTGGGCGACTGGGGGATTCTCACAGTAACTTCATTGCGGTGTTAATGTAAGCCGACTTGTGACACTAATAACTTTAAACCAACTCAGGCAGTGAATTCCAGACACCCACCAACTCTCTGGGTGCAAAAACATTTTCTCATGTTCCTTCTAATCCTCCTACCAATCACCTCAAATCTATTTCCCTTCCCGTCGCCATGGTAAATGAGCCTCAGCTAAGGGGAAACAAGTCTTTCCCTGTCTGCTCTGTCAATGATGTGGAGATGCCGGCGTTGGACTGGGGTGAACACAGTAAGAAGTCTCACAACACCAGGTTAAAGTCCAACAGGTTTATTTGGTAGCAAATACCATAAGCTTTCGGAGCGCTGCTCCTTCGTCAGATGGAGTGGTCTCTGTTCTCAAACAGGGCACAGACACAGAAATCAAATTACAGAATACTGATTAGAATGCAAATCTCTACAGCCAGCCAGGTCTTAAATGTACAGACAATGTGGGTGGAGGGAGCATTCAACACAGGTTAAAGAGATGTGTATTGTCTCCAGACAGAACAGCTTGTGAAATTGTGCAAGTCCAGGAGTCAAGCTGTGGGGGTTACTGATAATGTGACATAAATCCAACATCCCGGTTTAGACCGTCCTCATGTGTGCGGAACTTGGCTATCAGTTTCTGCTCAGTGACTCTGCGCTGTCGTGTGTCGTGAAGGCTGTCTTGGAGAACGCTTACCTGAAGATCCAAGGCTGAATGCCCGTGACTGCTGAAGTGCTCCCCCACAGGAAGAGAACAGTCTTGCCTGGTGATTGTCGAGCGGTGTTCATTCATCCGTTGTCGTAGCGTCTGCATGGTTTCCCCAATGTACCATGCCTCGGGACATCCTTTCTTGCAGCGTATCAGGTAGACAACGTTGGCCGAGTTGCAAGAGTATGTACCGTGTACCTGGTGGATGGTGTTCTCACGTGAGATGATGGCATCCGTGTTGATGATCCGGCACGTCTTGCAGAGGTTGCTGTGGCAGGGTTGTGCGGTGTCGTGGTCACTGTTCTCCTGAAGGCTGGGTAGTTTGATGCGGACAATGGTCTGTTTGAGGTTGCGTGGTTGTTTGAAGGCAAGAAGTGGGGGTGTGGGGATGGCCTTGGCGAGATGTTCGTCTTCATCAATGACATGTTGAAGGCTCCGGAGGAGATGCCGTAGCTTCTCCGCTCCGGGGAAGTACTGGACCTGGTGTTGTGAGACTTCTTACTGTGCTCTGTCAATGCCCTTCATAATTTTGTGCACCTCCCTCAGCCTCCTCTGCCCCAACCTCATCCTGTCCATACTCTCATAGAATTCATAGAATTCATAGAAACCCTACAGTACAGAAAGAGGCCATTCGGCCCATCGAGTCTGCACCGACCACAATCCCACCCAGGCCCTACCCCCATATATTTACCCACTAATCCCTCTAACCTATGCATCCCAGGACACTAAGGGGCAATTTGTGGAATGGCCAATCCACCTAACCCGCACATCTTTGGACTGTGGGAGGAAACCGGAGCACCCGGAGGAAACCCACGCAGACACGAGGAGAATGTGCAAACTCCACACAGACAGTGACCCGAGCCGGGAATCGAACCCAGGACCCTGGAGCTGTGAAGCAGCAGTGCTAACCACTGTGCTACCGTGCCGCCCCGAGAGTCCTCCTCAGAGTCGTAATTTACTTTTAAGTTTATTTATTAGTGTCAGGGGGATTAGCGGGGTAAATAGGTGGGATTACAGAGATAGGAGCCTGGGTGGGATTGTGGTCGTTGCAGACCCGAAGGTCGATGGGGATTCTATGAGTCAGATATACCTCTGATTTTAAAAAAAACGGGTTAAAGGGATATGGGGGAACAGGTGAGGAGGTGGATTTGAGACCACGAGGTGGAGATGCCGGCGTTGGACTCGGGTGGGCACAGAGTAAGACGTCTCACAACACCTGTTGGACTTTAACCTGGTGTGAGATTCTATGATCATAGAATCGCAGAATCCTACGGCGCAGAAGGAGGCCATTCAGCCCATCGAGTCTGCACCGACCACAATCCCACCCAGATCCTATCCCCGTAACCCCATACATTTACCCTAGCTCGTCCCCTTGACACGAAGGGGCAATTTAGCATGGCCAATCCACCTAACCTGCACATCTTTGGACACTAAGGGGCAATTTAGCATGGCCTATGCACCTAACCAGCACATCTTTGGACACTAAGGGGCAATTTAGCATGGCCAATCCACCCAACCTGCACATCTTTGGACACTAAGGGGCAATTTAGCATGGCCTATGCACCTAACCAGCACATCTTTGGACACTAAGGGGCAATTTAGCATGGCCAATCCACCCAACCTGCACATCTTTGGACATTAAGGGACAATTTAACATGGCCAATCCACCTAACCTGCACATCTTTGGACACTAAGGAGCAATTTAGCATGGCCAATCCACCTAACCCTCACATCTTTGGACACTAAGGGGCAAGTTAGCATGGCCAATCCACCCAACCTGCACATCTTTGGACACTAAGGGGCAATTTAGCATGGCCAATCCACCCAACCTGCACATCTTTGGACAGTAAGGGACAATTTAGCATGGCCAATCCACCTAACCTGCACATCTTTGGACACTAAGGGGCAATTTAGCATGGCCAATCCACCTAACCTGCACATCTTTGGACATTAAGGGACAATTTAACATGGCCAATCCACCTAACCTGCACATCTTTGGACACTAAAGGGCAATTTAGCATGGCCAATCCCCTAACCTGCACATCTTTGGACACTAAGGGGCAATTTAGCATGGCCAATCCACCTAACCTGAACATCTTTGGACACTAAGGGGCAATTTAGCATGGCCAATCCACCTAACCCTCACATCTTCGGACACTAAGGGGCAATTTAGCATGGCCAATCCACCTAACCCGCACATCTTTGGACACTAAGGGGCAATTTAGCATGGCCAATCCACCTAACCTGTACATCTTTGGACACTAAGGGGCAATTTAGCATGGCCAATCCACCTAACCTGCACATCTTTGGACACTAAGGGGCAATTTAGCATGGCCAATCCACCCAACCTGCACATCTTTGGACATTAAGGGACAATTTAACATGGCCAATCCACCTAACCTGCACATCTTTGGACACTAAAGGGCAATTTAGCATGGCCAATCCCCTAACCTGCACATCTTTGGACACCAAGGGGCAATTTAGCACGGCCAATCCACCTAACCTGTACATCTTTGGACACGAAGGGGCAATTTAGCATGGCCAATCCACCTAACCTTGACATCTTTGGACACCAAGGGGCAATTTAGCATGGCCAATCCCCTAACCTGCATATCTTTGGACACTAAGGGGCAATTTAGCATGGCCAATCCACCTAACCTGTACATCTTTGGACACGAAGGGGCAATTTAGCATGGCCAATCCACCTAACCTTGACATCTTTGGACACTAAGGGACAATTTAGCATGGCCAATCCCCCTAACCCGCACATCTTTGGACACTAAGGATCAATTTAGCATGGCCAATCCACCTAACCTGCACATCTTTGGACTGTGGGAGGAAGCCTGAGCACCCGGAGGAAACCCACGCAGACACAAGGAGAACGTGCAAACTCCACACAGACAGTGGCCCAAGCCGGGAATCGAACCCGGGTCCCTGGCGCTGTGAAGCAGCAGTGCTAACCACTGTGCCACCCTGCTCTCCGCCCATGATACTGATAAATGGCGGAGCAGGCTCAAAGGGCTGAATGGCCTATATCTGCTTCTAATTCCTCTATCAGTGCCTGGCACTTGTGTGGGCCGGGTGTGACCTGCCACTTGTCAGCCTGAGCCTGGATATTGTACAGGTCTTGCTGCATTGGGACACAGGCTGGTTTCAGTCCCTGAGGAGCGGTGAACAGTGGGTGAACATTGTACACTCAGCGTTGCTGTGCTTGAGGTGATGGACTCTGAGGTGGTGCTTTTTGATCTGATTTGATTTATTATTGTCACGTGTATTAACATACAGTGAAAAGTATCATTTCTTGCGCGCTATACAGACAAAGCATACCGTTCATAGAGAAGGAAAGGAGAGGGTGCAGAATGTAGTGTTACAATCACAGCTAGGGTGTAGAGAAAGATCAACTTAATGCGAGGTAGGTCCATTCAAAAGTCTGTCGGCAGCAGGGAAGAAGCTGTTCTTGAGTCAGTCGGTACGTAACCTCAGACTTTTGTATCTTTTTCCCGATGGAAGAAGGTGGAAGAGAGAATGTCCGGGGTGCGTGGGGGTCCTTGATTATGCTGGCTGCTTTTCCCCGAGGCAGCGGGAAGTGTAGACGGAGTCAATGGATGGGAGGCTGGTTTGCGTGATGGATTGGGCTACATTCATGACCTTTTGTAGTTCCTTGCGGTCTTGGGCAGATCAGAAGCCCGTACCAAGCTGTGATACAACCAGAAAGAATGCTTTCTATGGTGCATCTGTAAAAGTTGGTGAGAGTCGTAGCGGACATGCCAAATTTCCTTAGTCTCCTGAGAAAGTAGAGGCTTTGGTGGGGCTTTCTTAACGATAGTGTCGGCATGGGGGGACCAGGACAGGTTGTTGGTGATCTGGACACCTAAAAACCTGAAGCTCTCGACTCTTTCTACATCGTCCCCGTTGATGTAGACAGGGGCATGTTCTCCTTTACGCTTCCTGAAGTCGATGACAATCTCCTTCGTTTTGTTGACATTGAGGGAGAGATTATTGTTGCCGCACCAGTTCACCAGATTCTCTATCTCATTCCTGTACTCTGTCTCGTCATTGTTTGAGATCCGACCCACTACGGTGGTGTCGTCAGCAAACTTGAAAATCGAGTTGGAGGGGAATTTGGCCGCACAGTCACAGGTGTATAAGGAGTATAGTAGGGGGCTGAGAACACAGCCTTGTGGGGCACCGGTGTTGAGGATGATTGTGGAGGAGGTGTGGTTGCCTATCCTTACTGATTGTGGTTTGTGGGTGAGGAAGTTCAGGATCCAGTCGCAGAGGGAGGAGCCGAGGCCCAGGCCACGGAGGTTGGAGATGAGTTTTGTGGGAATAATAGTGTTGAAGGCTGAGCTGTAGTCAATAAATAGGAGTCTGACATAGGTGTCCTTGTTATCTAGGTGTTCCAGGGTTGAGTGCAGGGCCAGGGAGATGGCGTCTGCTGTGGACCTGTTGTGGCAGTAGGCGAACTGTAGTGGATCCAGGTAGTCCGGTAGGCTGGAACTGATTCGTGCCGGGACTAACCTTTCGAAGCACTTCATAATGATGGATGTCAGAGCCACCGGCCGATAGTCATTAAGGCACGCTGCTTGGTTTCTCTTAGATACCGGGATGATGGTCCTTGAAGCAGATAGGGACCTCAGATTTTTGTAAAGAGAGGTTGAAGATATCTGTGAATACTCCCGCCAGCTGATCCGTGCAGGATCATAGAAGAAATCATAGAAACCCTACAGTGCAGAAGGAGGCCATTCGGCCCATCGAGTCTGCACCGACCACAATCCCACCCAGGCCCTACCCCCACACATATTTTACCCGCTAATCCCTCTAACCTACACATCCCAGGACTCTAAGGGGCGATTTTTTAACCTGGCCAATCAACCTAACCCGCACATCTTTGGACCGTGGGAGGAAACCGGAGCACCCGGAGGAAACCCACGCAGACACGGGGAGAATGTGCAAACTCCACACAGACGGTGACCCGAGCCGGGAATCGAACCCGGGACCCTGGAGCTGTGAAGCAGCAGCGCTAACCCACTGTGCTACCGTGCCGCCCTAAATCTGAGTACTCGTCCGGATACCCCTATCCGGGCCACTCGCTCTCCGTGGGCCGACCTTCGAGAAAACTGCTCTGACATCTGCAATGGGTGACCCCCAGATACAGGTTCATCCAGGGTGGAGGGCGCGCTCTCGCTGACCTCTCGCTCAAAGCGGGCGTAGAATGCATTGCGCTCGTCAGGGAGAAGGTGCGTCGGAGCCGGAGATTTTACACGCCTTCATCTTGTGATGAGGACAAAGGCAATAAATAGCAGGCTGACATAGGTGTCCTTGTTATCAAGGTTTGCAATGATGTAGGCTGTGGTTAATGCCGATGGGGGGGGGGAGGGGGGGTGGTGAGTCTGAGGAATGTAGGGGGGGGGGGAACGCCTGCGGAACTGAGGAGCACCTCTGGTGGGCTATTGCCTTAGAGTAACGTTGTCAGAATCCTGACTCACGCTTCCGCTGAAATTAGGATATTAAACGGATGGCGTTCCTGTTTGCGGTCAGTCCCTCCCTCCCTCTGTCCCTCCCTCCCCTCCCCCCTCCCCCCCACATCGAGTGCAGCCTCTAACCTCAGCGACTAACAGCCTCCTGTTATTTTTGGTTCTGGTTTCAGAGTTGTTGCAGCCGGCGTTGACACGTCATGGCCCCTCGCTTCCTGACAATTGCCCACTTCCCCTCCTCTCTCTCCGTGGAGGAGTCATTACACGATTCATTTCCCCCCTCTCCCGCCCCGCCCCCCCCCCCCCGCCACTCCAAGACCCACCCAGACCCCCCCCCCGCCCAGCACTGCCAGGCTACCAGTGGCCCCTCTACAGAGCAACACCCAGGCTGGGATGGCTCGAACTGGCGCAGTCGGGGGAAAAGGAGGCAGCACGGTGGACACAGTGGGTTAGCGCTGCTGCCTCACAGCGCCGGGGAGCTGGGTTCAATTCCCGGCTTGGGTCACTGTCTGTGTGGAGTCTGCACGTTCTCCCCGTGTCTGCGTGGGTTTCCTCCGGGTGCTCCGGTTTCCTCCCCCAGTCCGAAAGATGTGTAGCTTAGGTTGATTGGCCGTGCTAAATTGCCCCTTAATGTCCCAAAGATGTGCAGGTTAGGTGTGTTGGCCATGCTAAATTGCCCCTTCGTGTCCAAAGATGTGCAGGTTAGGTGGATTGGCCATGCTAAATTGTCCCTTAGTGTTCAAAGATGTGTAGGTTAGGTGGATTGGCCGTGCTAAATTGCCCCTTCGTGTCCAAAGATGTGCAGGTTAGGTGGATTGGCCATGCTAAATTGCCCCTTCGTGTCCAAAGATGTGCAGGTTAGGTGGATTGGCCATGCTAAATTGCCCCTTCGTGTCTAAAGATGTGCAGGTTAGGTGGATTGGCCATGCTAAATTGTCCCTTAGTGTTCAAAGATGTGTAGGTTAGGTGGATTGGCCGTGCTAAATTGCCCCTTAATGTCCCAAAGATGTGTAGGTTGGGTGGATTGGCCATGCTAAATTGTCCCTTAGTGTTCAAAGATGTGTAGGTTAGGTGGATTGGCCGTGCTAAATTGCCCCTTAATGTCCCAAAGATGTGCAGGTTAGGTGGATTGGCCATGCTAAATTGTCCCTTAGTGTTCAAAGATGTGCAGGTTAGGTGGATTGGCCATGCTAAATTGCCCCTTAGTGTTCAAAGATGTGCGGGTTAGGAGAATTGGCCGTGCTAAATTGCCCCTAGTATCAGGGGATTAGCAGGATAAATGTGTGGAATTACGGGAATAGGGCCTGGGTGGGATTGTGGTCAAGGCAGATTCGATGGGCTGAATGGCCTCCTTCTATACCGTAGGGATTCTATGATTCTGAGGATGTTGCAATTTGACTGTGGGAGGCATCACCTGCAAACTAAATTTCTAAAAGTTTATTTATTAGTATCACAAGTAGGCTTACATTAACACTGCAATGAAGCTACTGTGAAAATCCCCTAGTCGCCACACTCCGGCGCCTGTTCGGGTTACACTGAGGGAGAATTTAGCACCCTAACCAGCATGCCTTTCGGACTGTGGGAGGAAACCGGAGCATCCGGAGGAAACCCACGCAGACACGGGGAGAACGTGCAGACTCCACACAGACAGTGACCCAAGCCGGGAATCGAACCCGGGTCCCTGGCGCTGTGAGGCAGTAGTCCTAACCCACTGTGCCATCCTAAATCTGGGGAAATCCCTCCATGCCCTCCCCCTGTCAATACCCCATCCACCCCTCATAGAATCATGGCACGGTGGCACAGTGGTTAGCACTGGAGCGTAGGAGGCTGAGGGGTGATCTTATAGAGGTCTATAAAATAATGAGAGGCATAGACAAGGTAGATAGTCAATATCTTTTCCCAAAGGTCGGGGAGTCTAAAACTAGAGGGCATAGGTTTAAGGTGAGAGGGGAGAGATACAAAAGTGTCCAGAGGGGCAATTTTTTCACACAGAGGGTGGTGAGTGTCTGGAACAAGCTGCCAGAGGTAGTAGTAGAGGCGGGTACAATTTTGTCTTTTAAAAAGCATTTACATGTGTAAGATGGGTATAGAGGGATATGGGCCAAATGCGGGCAATTGGGACGAGCTTAGTGGTTTAAAATCTGGGCGGCCTGGACAAGTTGGGCCGAAGGGCCTGTTTCCATGCTGTAAACCTCGAGGACTCCATCTATAAACCTCTGCCCCTCACCTTGAACCCGTGTCCCCTCGTGACTGACCCTTCAACTCAGGGGAACATCTGCTCCCTATCCACCCTGTCCAGGCCCCTCATAATCTTGAACACCTTGATCAGGTCACCCCTCAGTCCAACAAAAATAACCCAAGTCTACCCAACCTCTGTGTATAACGTAAATGTCCCACCCCAGGCAGCATCCTGGTGAATCTCCCCTGTACCCCCTCCAGTGCGATCACATCCACCCTTCTCTCGGACAGTTTAATACCCACCTTTTCTCTCCTTCTCCCCCCCCTCAACAGGAAGACCTTCAGCAGCTCGTCCTGATGCCCCTGCCCAACGTACAGCTCCTGGGCCGGGACCCCCTCAGTGGTAAGTGACGGAGCCTTCCTCCGCAACGCCCTCCTCTGCTTGCCCCTGGCTACACCATTCCCCGTCCCTCCCCGCGGGGAGGCTGTGCCCCTCAGCCGGCTATTTGACTGTGCCAGGCAGCGCCAGCCTACTCCGTCCCTGCAGCCCCAACCCAAGGAGTCCTGAGTCCGACTCTCCCAGCCCACAGGCTCTGCCTGACCCAGCAAAACTATAGGGGGTTAGGGGGGCACGTTGGGGGGAGGGGGGGGGGCATGTTGGAGGGCGGGGGGTGGGGGGGCAGGGGGGGAGGGGGCGCACCTCTAACGTACACTTTATACCCTGTTTCAGGGCAAATACATCAATCTCTGTCCCCCATCTCGCGGTGCACTACAGTACAGGGCTGCCTGTACCTCATTCTCTCATTGTCTGGTTCACTTGCTTTCTGTCTCTGTCTCTCTCTCTCTCTCTGTCTCTCTCTCTGTCTCTCTCTCTGTCTCTCTCTCTCTGTCTCTCTCTCTCTGTCTCTCTCTCTCTCTCACTCTGTCTCTCTCTCTCTGTCTCTCTCTCTGTCTCTCTCTCTCTCTCTACCTCTCTCTCTCTATCTCTCTCTCTCTATCTGTCTCTCTCTATCTCTCTCTCTCTATCTCTCTGTCTCTCTCTCTCTCTATCTCTCTCTCTGTCTCTCTCTCTCTGTCTCTCTCTCTGTCTCTCTCTCTGTCTCTCTCTACCTCTCTCTCTCTGTCTCTCTCTCTCTGTCTCTCTCTATCTCTCTCTCTGTCTCTCTCTCTGTGTCTCTCTCTGTCTCTCTCTCTCTGTCTCTCTCTCACTCTGTCTCTCTCTCTCTGTCTCTCTCTCTGTCTCTCTCTCTCTCTTACCTCTCTCTCTCTATCTCTCTCTCTGTCTCTCTCTATCACTCTCTCTCTATCTCTCTGTCTCTCTCTATCTCCCTCTCTCTATCTCTCTCTCTGTCTCTCTCTCTCTACCTCTCTATCTCTCTCTCTCTATCTCTCTCTCTGTCTCTCTCTCTCTCTCTCTCTTTCTCTCTGTGTCTCTCTCTCTCTCTGTCTCTCTCTGTCTCTCTCTCTCTCTCTGTGTCTCTCTCTCTGTGTGTCTCTCTCTCTCTGTCTCTCTCTCTGTCTCTCTCTCTCTCTCTGTCTCTCTATCTCTCTCTCTCTCTCTCTGTCTCTCTCTCTCTATCTCTCACTCTCTATCTCTCTCTATCTCGCTCTCTCTGTATTGAGCTAAACGATGGTTATCTCTGTTGATGTTACAGATGAAGGTTTGCAGGAGTTGGAGAAGTTGTTGCTGTTGTTATTGGGCTGTGCGGTTCAGGTAGGTCTGACGTCCCATCGCAGGAGACTGTCACCAGCGGGTGAGTGACCAATCCCAGACCAGCAAGTGAGTGACCTATCCCAGACCAGCGAGTGAGTGACCTATCCCAGACCAGCGAGTGAGTGACCTATCCCAGACCAGCGAGTGAGTGACCAATCCCAGACCAGCGAGTGAGTGACCTATCCCAGACCAGCGAGTGAGTGACCAATCCCAGACCAGCGAGTGAGTGACCTATCCCAGACCAACGAGTGAGTGACCAATCCCAGACCAGAGCAAGTCCCACATTCTCCCCCACTCCCCGTGGGAGCGAGTCCCACATTCTCCCCCACTCCCCTGTGTGGGAGCGAGTCCCACATTCTCCCCACTCCCCCGTGGGAGCGAATCCCACATTCTCCCCCACTCCCCTGTGTGGGGAGCGAGTCCCACATTCTCCCCCACTCCCCCGTGGGAGCGAGTCCCACATTCTCCCCCACTCCCCGTGGGAGCGAGTCCCACATTCTCCCCCACTCCCCGTGGGAGCGAGTCCCACATTCTCCCCCACTCCCCGTGGGAGCGAGTCCCACATTCACCCCACTCCCCGTGGGAACGAGTCCCACATTCTCCCCACTCCCCGTGGAGCAAGTCCCACATTCACCCCCACTCCCCGTGGGAGCGAGTCCCACATTCTCCCCCACTCCCCGTGGGAGAGTCCCACATTCTCCCCCGCTCCCCGTGGGAGTGAGTCCCACATTCTCCCCCACTCCCCGTGGGAGCGAGTCCCACATTCACCCCCACTCCCCGCGGGAGCGAGTCCCACATTCTCCCCCACTCCCCGCGGGAGCGAGTCCCACATTCTCCCCCACTCCCCGTGGGAGTGAGTCCCACATTCTCCCCCCACTCCCCGTGGGAGCGAGTCCCACATTCTCCCCCGCTCGAGTGAGTCCCACATTCTCCCCCGCTCGAGTGAGTCCCACATTCTCCCCCATTCCCCGTGGGAGGAAGTCCCCACATTCTCCCCCACTCCCCGTGGGAGCGAGTCCCACATTCTCCCCCACTCCCCGCGGGAGCGAGTCCCACATTCTCCCCACTCCCCGCGGGAGCGAGTCCCACATTCTCCCCCACTCCCCGCGGGAGCGAGTCCCACATTCTCCCCCACTCCCCGCGGGAGCGAGTCCCACATTCTCCCCCACTCCCCGCGGGAGCGAGTCCCACATTCTCCCCCACTCCCCGCGGGAGCGAGTCCCACATTCACCCCCACTCCCCGCGGGAGCGAGTCCCACATTCTCCCCCACTCCCCGCGGAGCGAGTCCCACATTCTCCCCCACTCCCCGTGGGAGTGAGTCCCACATTCTCCCCCACTCCCCGTGGGAGCGAGTCCCACATTCTCCCCCGCTCGAGTGAGTCCCACATTCTCCCCCGCTCGAGTGAGTCCCACATTCTCCCCATTCCCCGTGGGAGGAAGTCCCACATTCTCCCCCACTCCCCGCGGGAGCGAGTCCCACATTCTCCCCCACTCCCCGTGGGAGCGAGTCCCACATTCTCCCCCACTCTCTGGGTGAAGATATTTCTCCTGAACCCCCCAGTGGATTTATCAGTGACTATCTGATATTGGTGACCCCCTAGTTCTGGTCTCCCCCAGACAAGTGGAAACATCTCCACATCGACCCTTTCGAAACCTCCTCCTTTATTGTAAATTCCTCGATCAGGTCACCCCCTCCGCCTTCACTGTTCTCGAGAAAAGGGCCCCGGTCTGTTCACTCCTTCATGATGGGTTTGAAACCTCTCAGTTCTGGTATCGTTCCAGTAAAGTCTTTCTGCAACTTCTCCAGTCACTCTGTATCCTGTGCAGTGCTGATTTAACATGGGTTTGCTGTGTACAGACCTCTCCCTTCCCACACCTACACGTCACAGGAAATGAGTTGGGGTAAAGTTTGCAGTTTAAGTTTGAAGTTTATTTATTTGTGTAACGGGTAAGGCTGACATTAACGCCGCAATGTAATTGCTGTGAAAATCCCCTAGTCACCACACTCCGCCGCCTGTTTGGCTAACACTGAGGGAGAATCTAGCACCCTAACCAGCACGTCTTTCGGACTGTGGGAGGAAACCGGAGCACCCGGAGGAAACCCACGCAGACACGAGGAGAACGTGCAGACTCCGCACAGACAGTGACCCGAGCTGGGAATCGAACCCGGGTCCCTGGCGCTGTGAGGCAGCAGCGCTAACCCACTGTGCCACCGTGCTGCCCCGGGTCCCTGGCGCTGTGAGGCAGCAGCGCTAACCCCCTGGGCTGCCATGCACATGGAGTGCATGTTACCCCCCCCCACCCCCTCCCCTCCCCCCCTGCGTCCCTCGACTGTCACCGTGACAATTAAGGCTCTTTGTCACGCGTTTCAGTTCCAGTTCTGCCTTTGTCCTCTGAGAAGTGTCACACCCATGTTTTTAAAGAACTCCAGACCCCTGACAACTCGCTCTGTGTCACAAAACATTCTCCCCAACCACCATCACCTCCCCCCCCCCCCCCCCCCCCCCCGCCCC